>NC_059219.1:33285019-33458102 GCF_020615455.1 Coregonus clupeaformis | reverse complement strand
TGTAGACAACCTCTCTAAAGTGTCCAGGGTGGGTGGGACTGGGGGAGTCCATTTGGGATAGGAGGAGGAGATTTTCAGGGAAGAGCTGAAGGATGAGCAGAACCAGTGGACTAATGCGTTTCTCACATTGTACCAAGCTGCACCAGCTGTAAGCCCACACACTCCTCCTCATCTTTTTCACCAGACATGGCAAATTCCTGACGCAGACAGTCCACAAAAGATATATCGTCCAGAGTGAGGAACGTTGGACTAATTTGGTGAAGTAATGCTTCCAGTTCAAATGCCGAGGCTGAGAAATCACGAAAGTGCCGGTGTTGCGGAAGGGAAACTTTAATTTAAAACATTTACTCCCTCACATGTGGAAATATGCATCTGTTGGTTTTCTTGTACAATTATACTTAAGACATTTCTGTTTTAATGTGTAGTTGGAGTGAACTGTTAGCATGCTGCCTATCTAAAGTAGTATTTGGGATGGGATCTGTGCTGGGATCAGTGGTGTCGGACCAACTCGATCATGCCTAATTAGAGCAGACACTTTCTACAGGCTCCAGGTCAGTTAATTAGCTTTAGCGAGTATCACTGAACGGGTTGCCAGACGTTCCGTTTTTCCGGCCTGTTACTCGTAATAAGATCCCGCGGTTAGAGTCAATCACACCTTGTAATTGCTCCTCTTTTACAGATAATATCTTTGAGAGGGCTATATTATATATGACATAGTGGTTTTCCTTCACTCTAGGCTGAGTGCTATTCTGGCGGTGCTTCTATATGTCTAGTCACTCTAGAATATTCCTGGATATTCTTTACCCTAAACAAGAGACCTACCTCAAAATACGCCAAAATTTGAACCAATTTAAGCATGGGTGGCAGGATTTATAAAACCCCTATCATTACCTAGATGACATGCATCATATTTGTCTTTACAATATTGCTCACGTCTTACTGTGTTTTTGCACAACCATTCTTACTGATCCCAAATCCAGTACAATTTCCTCCTCGCCATTCCTCCATTGGAGAATAGCTTGGAGCTCGTGCTGCCATGTCTAGACAATAAAGCCCTTCATAAAGCCATGGCCCGCACTTCCTCTCCCCTGCCTTTGGAAATGTTTAATGAAAGTTTAAATCAGCTGCCTGGCCAGGACATTCGGCTCAAAGGCCGAGAGAGAGAGAGAGAACGGAATACAGAAACAGAGGGCCCGAAGGGATGGAGAGGGAGAGTAGCGAGAGGGGTAGAGGGCTGCAGTGTTACCCCTGTCAATGTTTTTTGTGTGTGTGTGCATGTTGCTCTGTGTGTGTCACTAAGTGCCTGTGAGTGTCAGTCCTCAGTGGCGTTACATTCTTGGTTGTCAAGGTACCTGAAGGATTCCCTAAGCTCCACTCAGTCCTGGACTGACACTATGATAAACATGCCCCCAGGCCTGTCTGCCTAAATGACCTATGGAGAGGTCATGTGCATTGCTATGGCGATGATGATGGGGTACAGGCTGACGTTCCAGCTAGGGCTGTGACGATACCAGTATCGCAATATTGTTTCCATGGCAAAAATGAAAACAAAAAGCAGAACAAACTCTTTGGTCCTTTAAAAACCTGCTGTATGTAAAATATTGTGTGATATAGCTTGGAAAATATATAAATGTGACTGGATGACAACATAATGATATTTGTTTGCAACATTAGGGCTGTTTTCCTAAAGTTAAATCCGCTTAATGTGTTGTTTCCTTGCCACCATACTAAGGAGTATCGCGATACTGGTATTATCCTGGCCCTAGTTCCAGCACAGAAGCCACCTATGAGTGAGGGCTCTGCTTTTTTAACCCCCGCACCCCCACCATAGCACAGTGATGACTTCAACTCTTTCACAAAAGAGAAGACGGAGAGGGGAGAAAAAACTGCTGGGCTGGTGAAAAGACAATCTCCTCAAACCTCTACCCCCACCCTTACCCCCCCACACACACACCCACCCTCACCCCCACACACACCCCACTCTCTGCTCCACCAGTGGATGTCAAAGGTACAGCCTTGAGGGAATAATATTAAAAACAATACAGAATCTAATAGGGGTTTCTCTCTCTCCTCCTCGGTTGCAGAGAGCCACTGAGACTGTTACAGCACAGTGGACCAGAATCAGAGAAGAGTACTGGAGGACCAGACGACCACTACTACCCCTGAGCCAAGCATCACCTGGCCATACACTACCAACACACACCGTTTGATGAAGCAGGTATTGTTTTTCCTGGGGAGGGGTGAATTGCTAAATGGGGTGGATGGGTCATCCTTTCTTGTTATTTTGGGGGGAATTATTTACATCTGGGGAGATTGATAGAAGTATTCTGGTCTTTACCTTTGATCTTGTGCTGCGTGCCAGTTTCTGTTCCAAAAACAAACAATGTGTTCAAGAGATCTGGCAGTATTTTGTGCAGTTTGCTGCAGTCTTGCAGAGGTGTGTCATTCAATTAGAACTAAACAGGTTTTTGGCACAAGTGTACTCCCAGATTGTTTTGTTGTCTAAATGTCTTCCTTGAAAAGTAGATTTCACCTATGCTTATAAGTTTGTTAGTGGAAAGAAATAATGCAGTGACAGATTGATTATGATAGCAGTGTAAGAGTTTATAGAAAAGTTTGTGGTCATATGCACAACCTTAAAAACGTAGGTGCTGGGCTAAAGAATTAAACTAAAGAACAGAGGCCCGCATAATGAATATGCTCCCAATTTACCACCTTTTACTGGCAACGTTTCGATCCAACACGGATCTGTGTCAGGTCATTAGAAGGTGGTAAATTGAGAACATATTCAGTGGCCTCTGTTCTTTTCAAGGGGAAGAGTTTCTTCCATAATCAGTCTCTTGTAAATATCCATAGATACTATTGGAAAATCTGCAGAGATAAAAACTGCATAATGTTTGATATTCCAATGCCAGACATAGTTCTGTTTTCCAGAGCCTTGTATTCTTATGTAAACACATGGCTTGTTTAACACAGCAGTGGCTTAGCTGGATGTCCTCTGCTCAATGCTAGAGGGAAGTCAATTGCATTTCAGCTCAGTCATCAAGTAGAACACAGTCCTTTAACTAATTAACATAGCTGGCTTTGACTGGAAACCCCTTCCAGGAAATTTATATTATCATATTCCTCCACATGTTTCCATTTAGATTGTCAAACAGGGAAGTGGCCAACATTTGTTTTCAATCCTATTTTGTTTCATTCTGTAACATAGTGAGAAGCCCTAAGTCAGAAGAATATGAAAACTTGGTTGTCGCTTTGCCGTTAAATCAGTAGTAGGGCTCCCGAGTGGCGCAGCGGTCTAAGGCACTGCATCTCAGTGCTTGAGGTGTCACTACAGACCCCCTGGTTCGATTCCAGGGAGTTCCATAGGGCGGTGTACAATTTGCCCAGTGTCGTCCGGGTTTGGCTGGTGTAGGCCGTCATTGTAAATAAGAATTTGTTCTTAACTGACTTGCCTAGTAAAGTAATGTAATTATACTAATGAAAATCCTAATGGATGGATTCCCTTGTGGTGTATATCTGCAGTCTAATCTTTCATTTGATTAGAGAACTGTGATTTCCATCAAGACAAGGTAAAAACATGACTGAAATATTGCCAAGTAACTGTAGTGGGTCTGCAGTGCAGAACACTTCATTAATTGTTATTGTGTGTCGATTTCATGCACATTTCTCATGACCAGTTTTACTATGTAGTTACTGCTAATGTGTAAGTGTCTCTAAAGAGAAACAGATGGTTTTTTATTTGATTTAATCCTCATTTTACCAGTAAGTTGACTGAGAACACATTCTCATTTACAGCAACGACCTGGGGAATAGTTACAGGGGAGAGGAGGGGGGATGAATGAGCCAATTGGAAGCTGGGGTTGATGTGTGGGTGTGGAGCACTTATCTCTGGCAATGACCGCACCTTTTTCCATCTTTATTGATATACTAGTTCTGCTAGACTGCTACCACTATAGAGTGGTGGGCGTATGTCGAGGCTGTCTATTCACGAGTAAGGTGTTTTGTGATGCAGATGGAGGTGTAGCTCAGTTGGTAGAGCATGGCGCTTGCAACGCCAGGGTTGTGGGTTCGATTCCCACAGGGGACCAGTATGAAAATGTATGCACTCACTAACTGTAAGTCGCACTGGATAAGAGCATCTGCTAAATGACGTAAATGTGAACAAACTGTAGACCGTTATCTGATAGCATGTGAGATGGGATGCCGTATATGACTGATTGGATAGTCTTATTTATTTTGTGCAAATACAGATACTGATATATTTTGGTTATAAATGGACATGATGTCAACAATATGCATCACTGATTTGCAACTTCTAAGTTTTGACAACAGCTAAGTCTTTTTAGGATTTTTCTATTTTTGAGTGAAAGCAACATGTACGGTAGTGTCTGTTCCCATTGAGGTAACAGACCCTGTGAGGAGATGGGCGCCATGATTGACGCACAGTCACTGTTCATTCATTTAGCCAGTACCTTGCCCTTTACCCTTTGACCCTTGATGTGTAGTCAGTTTAAATGTGTTGGGGATTAAAGGTAGCTGAATTGTTTTAAGGGATTAGAGTCTTGTTTATACCTCTCGCAGCTCCAGTGTTTCCATTGTGTTGAGGAGTGACTGTAGTGTGCGTTAGCACCTTGCCAGACACGAGACAATCCCTAATGGTCTCTCGCGGCTCATCTTGGATCAAGGCTAGCTCTGGGACAAGCCAATCAGATGGGATTATCCCAAGGTATTAGGTGGGCCTATGGCAGCGTCAAAGGAAATGAGAATGAGCGTAACAAAATAACCTACCCACCCCAACTTAACTAGCTAGCCCAACCCCAATGCTAACTTGACAACACTTTGCCAACCCACTCTACACCTTTTAAATCCCCTTAATTTTACTCTAACCCCACCCCATTAAGTCTCATGTCTGGACAGACCAATGTGTACTTAATTGTAGTGGGTTTGATGTCTTTTAAGGTCAGAGTCTGATTGTGTCCGATTGTGCTAGAAGATTATTGGTGGGTCCGCATCAGAGAGGATATGAACAAATCAGAATCATTAGAAAAAGCCAATTTGTTCCCACAGTGTATCATTTGCTTGCAGTTCTCTGAATTCCAATTCAGAGAACTGCAAGGACTGAAAGACATTGCCAAAGCCATACGTTGTGAGTAGGGCAATCCAATTGTCGTGAGTTGGCCCAAAAGAGAGCCATCAGCATATCCCTTATCATGACAACTCAAGGAGTCACTGTGATCATATTTCTCCTGGGTTTTTATGGCTAAGTCACTATTATGAGGAACACATGGATTGCTATCACACCATTCTGCACAGAAAGATGGGGAGAAGACGTAGATCTGTTTCTTTCAAACAGAGTGGAGTCGTTCCATTCAGACATCACTGCCTGATTAGCACTAAGAACATTAGAGATCTCAGCAGGACATTTACCTGAAGGACATAAACAGAGAGATGGTGCCTAGTGCCAACCGTGGGAGAAGGGGGAGTGCACAGAAGGGTTAGGGTGGTTTCATAGTGAGCATAGGCCCGTATTAGCCTGATTTTGAAGTGGGCCAAGTTTCGAGGCCTCGGCTACCACACCGCCGCAGGCTTAACATGGAAAATGTCACTGCATGGATTATGACCTCTGATTACAGGCCTCTGATTGGCCGAGAGGAACTACAGTGTAACTGTCAATGAAGGGTTCCCACCAACTGAATGAAGGCACCGATGGTACAAATACAGGGGAGGTGAGCGGTGTTTCTCTGAGTTTGGGACTGCAGTTGCTACCACATTTCTTGAGCAAGGCAGAAACAGGACACAAAGACAGACTTTGGAAAATCACTTGAACTCAAAGGTACGTGTGGTTCTAGTGGACGATTGAATTGGGTTTCCAGTTTGGGGGAAAGTAGGTATAGATGGGACTTTGCTTGCAAACTAATGGTATTTTTTAAAGGCAATGTGAGTTCAGTTTTGGGAGGTGACAGTTGGGGAACATTGGCTGGACCTTTATTTGGCAATTTTCTGCGTTCATTTGTACTATACTGTAGGTAATCTTGCACTGAAAAGCCACAGCTTGTGAATGGCTTTGATGCTTTGAAAGAGTGAGGCTCTGGAGACATCCCAGTTATGGTCTTTTAGTGGTTATACAGCAGTTTGCTTAACATGTATATATCTATTTAACCAGTTGTCAGTTGGAATTTCACATTTGACAAATGTGATAAGTAGAAGTAACTTATATGCCTACTTTCCTGACCTTGGCCACACTAAATACTAGCAGCTCTAATTATGGTCAGGTGGAACTCAACAGTTGTGTCTCTAAGGTTAAGGGCATGGACACATGATGTTCCATAGTGGGGTGGGTTCAATGATCTTTGGCCCCATACAGTGAGATACGAGGTGCCAGGGGCCCTAGAACCAGGTGAGGTGGCTACGTCTTTGATGTGGGCCTAGCCATGGCAAAGCCAGGCCTGTTGAAAATGAGTTCCAGACCAATGTGTGGAGCACACACCAAGAATTTAAACCAGCACCAGATGACAGAGAGGAATCAAGTATTCTGGGACAGGATGGGTGGATGTGCTAAGGCAGAGTTTAGATGCCTCTGAGTTTTTGTCTGCCTCTGTCAATCTCTTTGTCACTTCGGCTTCCTGTCTCACTATCATCCCCAGTTCCTCTTTTCTCAATGTTTTGCCTCTTCTATGTGGGTTAATTCCACTTTCTCTTTCATGATTGCATGGAGAATTCAACTGCTTTTATACGCATCTGTGTACTGTATGCATAAATATTTGTATGGCATTCCATGGCTAGGTGTGTTGGCGGGAATTTTAATTAATTGCCAATGTCAGGTTTAACAGATTGTGCTTCATTCACAACACAGTCAGGTGGATTTGGTCTGCTCTGTGTTTTATTCCTAAAGGAACACCCAACCCCAGGCCAACCTCAACTGCCTCCTGCATGTGCCGATTTTACAGATTAGCTTCCAGTCAGGAATATTCGTGTAAGGCCATTAGTTGACCTGGCACTGCATCCTGTCCTTAAGAAATCTTATAATCTCCCATGGACCCAGTGGACAACTGGCCTGACCACATGATGTGCCAACGCTCATTAACTTCATGTAAACTCGAATGCTAATGACCTTCGCGTCAATGCAGGGGGATTGAGGTTAGCTATGGCTAGTTTGGGCTAGCCAATGGCTACTCGAAACACAGGGCTACATTGCTAGAGATCTGAAAGGAATGGCAATGTTTTCAATAAGGGACTAAATGAATGAGCCACCTGGAATCGTTGTTGTTTGCATGTGAATGAACTTAAGCCAGCTTGATGAACACTTCAGCACTTAATGTACCATGTCCAATGCAAATGCGGAAACATGACTTGCCTAAAAAAAACAGGATAGGTCACAATGTGGTGCTAATACCTAGTCCTCAATCCAGTCCATGTTGAGTTATCTGATCTCTCTGCGTAGTGTTCTGTTTTCTTGGAATATGCAGAGATCTCAACATCTGTGTACAGTGCCTTGCAAAAGTATTCACCCCCCTTGGCATTTTTCCTATTTTGTTGCATTACAACCTGTAATTTAAATGGATTTTTATTTGGATTTCATGTAATGGACATACACAAAATAGACCAAATTGGTGAAGTGAAATGAAAAAAATAACTTGTTTCAAAAAATTATACAAAATAAATAATGGAAAAGTGGTGTGTGCATATGAATTCGCCCCCTTTGCTATGAAGCCCCTAAATAAGATCTGGTGCAACCAATTACCTTCAGAAGTCACATATATAGTTAAATAAAGTCCACCTGTGTGCAATCTAAGTGTCACATGATCTGTCACATGATCTCAGTATATATACACCTGTTCTGAAAGGCCCCAGAGTCTGCAACACCACTAAGCCAGGGGCACCACCAAGCAAGCGGCACCATGAAGACCAAGGAGCTCTCCAAACAGGTCAGGGACAAAGTTGTGGAGAAGTACAGATCAGGGTTGGGTTATAAAAAAATATCCAAAACTTTAAACATCCCATGGAGCACCATTAAATCCATTATAAAAAAATTGAAAGAATATGGCACCACAACAAATCTGGCAAGAGAGGGCCGCCCACCAAAACTCACGGACCAGGCAAGGAGGGCATTAAATCAGAGAGGCAACAAAGAGACCAAAGATAACCCTGAAGGAGCTGCAAAGCTCCACAGCGGAGATTGGAGTATCTGTCCATTGGACCACTTTAAGCCGTACATTCCACAGAGCTGGGCTTTACGGAAGAGTGGCCAGAAAAAAAGCCATTGCTTAAAGAAGAAAATAAGCAAACACGTTTGTTGTTCGCCAAAAGCCATGTGGGAGACTCCCCAAACATATGGAAGATGCTACTCTGGTCAGATGAGACTAAAATTGAGCTTTTTACCGTCAAGGAAAACGCTATGTCTGGCGCAAACCCAACACCTCTCATCAACCAGAGAACACCATCCCCACAGTGAAGCATTGTGGTGGCAGTATCATGCTGTGGGGATGTTTTTCATCGGCAGGGACTGGGAAACTGGTCAGAATTGAAGGAATGATGGATGGCGCTAAATACAGGGAAATTCATGAGGGAAACCTGTTTCAGTCTTCCAGAGATTGGGACTGGGACGGAGGTTCACCTTCCAGCAGGACAATGACCCTAAGCTTACTGCTAAAGCAACACTCGAGTGGTTTAAGGGGAAACATTTAAATGTCTTGGAATGGCCTAGTCAAAGCCCAGACCTCAATCCAATTGAGAATCTGGGGTATGACTTAAAGATTGCTGTACACCAGCAGAACCCATCCAACTTGAAGGAGCTGGAGCAGTTTTGCCTTGAAGAATGGGCAAAAATCCCAGTGGCTAGATGTGCCAAGCTTATAGAGAAATACCCCAAGAGACTTGCAGCTGTAATTGCTGCAAAAAGTGGCTCTACAAAGTATTGATTTTGGGGGGGGGGTGAATAGTTATGCACGTTCAAGTTTTCAGTTTTTTTATTTATTGTTTGTTTCACAATAACAAATATTGTGGTAGGCATGTTGTGTAAATCAAATGATACAACCCCCCCAAAAATCCATTTTAATTCCAGGTTGTAAGGCAACAAAATAGGAAAAATGCCAAGGGGGGTGAAAACTTTCGCAAGCCACTGTATTTGGGTCGGTGTGTTTGTTCAACCATGTGCTTGATCTTGTCTTCAGTGTTTGTGTCTGTGCCTGTATTTGTGTCTGTGTTTTTGCATAAGAGTCAGTCTCATCTGATGTGTTTTCTCCCTCCTCTACCCCAGAGTGTTAAGATGGCGCTTCTCCTGGCCCTTTCCTCTCTCCTCCTTCTGGTCAGTCCCGCTCTGGCCCAGAGCCCGGACATGTCCTACGAAGACTACATGGCCCAGGTACAGGCCTGTCCCAAAGAGTGCCGCTGCCCGCCCAGCTTCCCCAACGCCGTCTACTGCGACAACAAGGCGCTGAAGCGCATCCCCACCATCCCCCCACACACCTGGTATCTGTACCTGCAGAACAACCTCATCGACGTGCTGTCAACAGACGCATTCCGCAACGCCACGCAGCTCCGCTGGATCAACCTAAACCGTAACCGCATCACCAGCGAGGGAATGGAGGAGGGTGCCCTGGCCTCCATGCCCCGCCTGGTTCACCTCTACATGGATGACAACCTGCTGAGCTCTGTCCCAGCCAACCTGCCCTCCAGCCTGGAGCAGCTGCGCCTCTCCCGCAACCGCATCTCCAAGATCCCCGCCGGGGTGTTCTCAGGTCTGGATCGGCTGACACTGCTGGAACTGCAGGGGAACAAGCTCCAGGATGACGCGGTGACCGAGGTGAGCCTGAAGGGCCTGAGCAACCTGGTCCAGATTAACCTGGCCAAGAACCAGCTGACCACCATGCCCCTGGGCCTCCCCATCACCCTCACCCAGCTCTTCCTGGACAACAACGCCATTGAGAAGATCCCCGCCGACTACTTCAAGGGTCTGCCCAAGGTGGCCTTCCTCAGGCTCAACCGCAACAAGCTGGGAAACGATGGGTTGCCCAAGAACGTGTTCAACATCTCCAGCATCCTGGACCTGCAGTTGTCCCATAACCAGTTAACTCAGGTTCCTATCATCCCCTCAGGCCTGGAACACCTCCACCTGGACCACAACCAGATCAAGAGTACGTTTTTGACACTGTTCTAGTTTCATTGATACATTGACTGACTGCCTGGATGGTTAACTGATGATTGGTTTAAAATCCAGATAATTGTATTATTATAATCAGTGTAAATTGTCTTTGATGAGTTGGAGTACTGTTTTGCTAAGATGGTGTATTTGCAATTGCAGATGTAAATGGATCTGATATCTGCCCTGTGTCAGCTGATGCTCTGGAGGACTATGCCACTGAGACCGCTCCTAAACTTCGCTACCTCCGTCTCGATGGCAATGAGATCAAGCCACCAATCCCCAGAGACCTTATGGTGTGCTTCCGTCTCCTCAGGTCCATTGTCATATAAAGAAGACACTTCCACCAGCCAATCGCATCTAGCTATAGTCTCCTGGATCCAAGGGCAGATGATTACTAACGAATGGAAGTGACTATGCTAATCTATATGGACTTTTGCATAATTATGTTGAAAACCACATATTAGACGCTAGGGTTGGGGTCAAATCAAACTCTGTTAATTTAAGAATTCATGCAATGAATTGGTCAATAGAAAATAATGGACCATTTTCAAATCTTGAATTGAGTCTCCTGAATTGGCAGAATGGGAATGGAATTGACCTCAACCTTGTTGGGTGAAGGTCACCTGACAATCTGTAGATAGTGTGATTGGACTGCATTACTGTCTTCTGACCACTAGTTGTGCCTTATGTTAGTCCTATAGTCACAAGTGCTTAATGAAACGGTGCAGTATGGATGAGTGTGCTGCTTCAATGCAGCACACATTGGTCTGAAAGTGGTAGAAAACCTTGAAATTGTGTTTTTCTGAAACTCTAAAAAATACAATAATTGACTATGACAATGTGATTGGGACAAGATAAGAGGAACATTGTTTAGAAACAGAATGTAATTAAGGCATGTTGCATCTTCTGACGACTCATTGTCCTCATTCTCTTTCTTTGAATGGAAGATAATCATTTGTGAATGCTTAGCCAAAATAATACTTTTGAAACATTTTCTACTGCTCCTTTCTGATAGAAAAACTCGAGTTGATATCAGACTTGAAACCAAATGAAAAGCATATTTATTTTTTTTGTTCTCTGGGAATATGAATATGTTTAGCTAACTTTAGACACATGCAATTCCACAAACATGCAATTGTTTGTTCTTTCACATTAAGGTAATTTATTTAATTGTCAATTTTTTGTTGAAAAATCTAAAATCATTCACTGAATTCTTGATCACTGTCTCAAATGTGAAATTCCATTTTGTACTCAATGGGTCAATCTTTTTATAGTACTGTCATCTAACATATTTTGGAAATGCCAACACAGTTTTGGAATGCTTACATTTTGTTCAGAATATGTTGTTGTGAATTCCTTATACAGTCTCAGATTTAAATAAAACACATTTCTGGAAAAACATGAAAAGAAAAAGAGCGACTTTTTAAAGGAAGAAATATGTTGCATTAATCACCTTTCCTTTTATGGACACATTCACAAACACAGACACACACAGACACACACAGACACACACAGACACACACAGACACACACAGACACACACAGACACACAGACACACACACAGACAGACAGACAGACAGACAGACAGACAGACAGACAGACAGACAGACAGACAGACAGACACACAGACAGACACACAGACACACACAGACACACAGACAGACAGACATACACACACACACACACACAGAGACACACACAGAGACACACACACAGACACACACAGACAGACACACACAGACAGAGAGACTCAATCACACTCACAAAGAGACCTAGAAACCACACATTCTTTGAGTGCATATTTGCGGTAGTCTCTATGACTTACTGCTTAATAGTTGGAGAGCTAAGATCTCCCAGAATGCATTCCCATATGCACCACAGAAGCAGTGCCAGAGGAAGACCAGAGAAAACACTGAGTCAGCCGATAAATCTGTGAGTTTTAATACACTGCCCTGGCAATGATATCATGAAAGTGTCGTCACTTTAAGGTCTCTCTCAGGACACATTTCCACCATTCTACTATATCCAATGTTTGTTCGATGGAATCGACAGTACAGTCAGAATACTGTTCTTGCAGGAATACCACAACAGTGGCGCACACACACACTCAATAATGCAACAACGTGCAAGGATTGACAGGGATTGTTGTTGTGTGCCAGAAGCAAGCATTCCTCACGTCAGTTGTGATCGATCACTCTCGCTTCATATCGCTTTCTTCAGAACTTTCTCTCTTTCTGTATATCTATCTCTTTCCTTTTCATGGTTGGTGTTTTTAATTGATTGGAGCTTTATATTTTAGCTGGTAACAGTCTCAGATTAAAATATTAATCAATTACCACCATCATAAACCAATCCCTTCTCAGAATCATGCTGGGGTTAGTAAAATCACAACTCCACCTGACCATAGATATACACTGAGTGTACAAAACATTAGGAACACCTGCTCTTTCCTTGACATAGACTGACCAGGTGAATCTAGGTGAAAGCTATGATCCCTTATTGATGAAACCTGTTAAATCAACTTCAATCAATGTAGATGAAGGGGAGGAGACAGGTTAAATAAGGATTTCTAAGCCTTGAGACAATTGAGACAAAGGATTGTGTATGTGTACCATTCAGAGGGTGAATGGGCAAGACAAAAGATTGAAGTGCCTTTGAACGGGGTATGGTAGTAGGTGCCAGGCGCACTGGTTTGAGCGTGTCAAGAACTGCAACGCTGCTGGAAATTTTTACACTCAACAGTTTCCTGTGTGCATCAAGAATGGTCCACCACCCAAAGGACATCCAGCCAACTTGACACAACTGTGGGAAGCATTGGAGTCAACATGGACCAGCATCCCTGTGGAATGCTTTCGACACCTTGTAGAGTCCATGACCCGACAAATTGAGGCTGTTCTGAGGGAAAAAATGGGTGCAACTCAATATTAGGAAGGTGTTCCTAATGCTTTGTACACTCAGTGTATGCCACCATTCCTGGTAGCAGGTGTAGCACAATTCCCAACGATTCCCAGCATTCCAGCATAGTTCAATTTCCCTCACTCAGCAAAAGCTCCAGTTACTAGGGGAGAAAGAAAGAGAGAGGTTGGGGGGTCGAGTGAAAATTCAGGCCAGAAAACCAGAAACGTAGGATAAAGCTGACATATGAAAGCTAGTAAGGTACTTCCTGTCTGTGTCTACTGCTCCAGCCTGGGTGGAAGTAGGAATAGCAGGTCCTAAGTCAGTTTGTATTTCCCTCCTATCGGTTTAACATTAGGAATTAGAATTGAGTGAGTTGATCCTGGATCTGCATTTAGTCCCAACCTCTGCCTGCATTGGGTCTTGACTGTGCTGCACCAAGACCTAACCACAGATAGAGGATTTGATTTTCCAGTCCAAGTCTTGAACAATAGGAATTAAAGATAAAACTGACTATTGATCTGTGGTTAGGAGGAAACGTAGCTGAGCGCTACCAGTGGATGGAGAGCTGAGGCCGTTCTCCAGGCAGGGACTTCCTCTCGGCAGCATGCTAACAGGGGCTCCTCACAGAGGCCCCATTGTGTGCTGGGGCCCCGTAGATCCCTCACCACACATGAAAGCCGCACATGCCAGAGTTTCACCTTAGCAAAAGGAAGACAAATATTTCAGAGTCAGACTGCAGGTCTGATTAAGCCACGCACAAAAATAAAGGCTACTCTTGTTAGGGATAAAGATATTACGTCCATTGGGGTGCCTCTCTCTCTCTGTGTGTCTATCTGGTGTCTGTTGTTATAGCAGGTTCTCTATGTGAGTGAGTGTGGGTGTGTGAAAAGTGTTCATGGTGCGGGGTGGGTGCACAGCCTAAATCCGAGTGACCAAAAGCAGTCCGCTCCCCTCCGATCGTTCTCAGTGCCTACCTTCACACACACAAGGTAGGGCACACTGCTCTGGTCTGCCAGAGCACACACACCTACACATACACACCTGTACACACCTACACATACACACCTGTACACACCTACACATACACACCTATACACACCCACCCTCCCTCTTCCCGGCACCCTGAGCGACCTCTCACCATTGGCCAGGTCCCCTAGCCCTCAGCATCTCCATCACGGCTGAAGGGACCATTCGGGAAAACAGGAGACAGAGGTAAGCCTTCTGGGTGCTATCTACACTATGGGCTATGGGTTTTAGTACGCAGGATTTGCAAGGTACACTAGCAAAATTAACCCCTCCAAAAACTGCTGTTCACAGGAGTTTGTGCAGTGCATGTTTGCTAATTGCTACCTGGGTGTATTGCTGATAGAGGTTTTGATATTTGATATTTGAATTGCTTTGGGATTTTTACATCTATTCTTTGTTTGGATGACCAGTGTCTGATCATATAAAGTTATGATATTTATTTATTTATTGAGTGTTTCCCTATTGCTTGCTTAGTGCACAACTGGCTTGGCAATTTGACCTTAACATTTGATCCGATGTCAAATTTCATACTGAACAGAGCAGTGGTTGACTTACCCTTTTTAGGGATGAAGTTAAGCACGCTCTTGATTGGATCCTTTAATTGGATTGTTAGAGCGTTGTATCAAGTGTTTTGATTCCTTCTAATAACCATTGTGGTGACAGGGATATTGGCACCCTGGATTGGAATCAGCAGGTTGAAGAGATTGGAAATATTGTATTTGGCAATTGGTCGATTCATATTTTGCATAGTTCATCCAGTAACACCGTGACAATTTTGCCTCAATTTCAATTTACAATAATTGATTATACTTTTAGCTCTTCAGTTTTGCACAAATTAGTCTCATTGCTAATTTTGTATGGGAAGTCTGTCAAAAATAAATCAGCTTTGCTTCCAGCTATTGGGAAGAAGAAAAAAAACTGTAAAATCAGTGAATATCAGGAATGCCCAACGCAGAGCCAAGCAAAACACACAGGCAGTCTGTAGGCTACACACACACTCATACACACACACACAAACACACTGTGTGCTGTGATGGCGTGTCTAAAAGCACGCCTCTGTCTTTAATATAGTCCCTCTTTCACCATTGCGATGCGTTGTCATGCTTTCTTGACATTATGAAAACGGACAGATCCCAGACCTTTCTCTATGCACCAATAAAGAGTAGAAAGTGTGTTATTGTAAATAGCAGACTGATAAAACCACATTTAGATGACTCTCTACCCCATATCAACAAAGAATGGATTTATGACTAAAATAAGCATCTTTTTTTTTTATCAGCGCTCATCCCAAAAATAGAGACTAAATGTTCTTTCAGAAAAATAGGTATGTGTGTGTCTCTGAGAGGGTGGTGTTTGTGTGAGTCAGTGTTTAAGTGTGTGTGTGTGTGTGTGTGTGTGTGTGTGTGTCGCATTGAATGAAGGTTTTCCTTGCAGTCGTAACTCACTGCCATCCTGTCCACAAACCTCGGTGGAATTTCGAGCGTGAGTGCTGAGACAGGCCGGGACGTGGACTCATAAAGAACCTCTGTGAAGGCAGAGGGGGCAAGTCAGTTCTCTCTCTCTTTCTCTCTCTCTCTCTCTCTCTCTCTCTCTCTGTCTGTCTCTCACAGCGCTATTTTCCCTCGCTCTCTCCAGCTAACCCTGAGGGCCAGGGTCTCGTCCACGTCTCTCTCACTCCTCTCGCTGCTCCTCTCTTCTCTTCCCTCGCTCTCCGTTTCCCTGCCGGCCCAGAGGACTCTCTCTCTCTCCTTTGCTCTCTCTCCTCTTGTTTTCCAGGGCCTTTTTTGACTGGCCTGTTTCAGTTCAGCCCAAAGTCAGACCCTGTGTTACTGTAGAGACTGCACTCACAAGTTGCTGTCTGGTACTTCTACAGTACACATGACAGAATGTATCTGTTAATGATCTAGTGAAGATCAGTTAGACTGGCCTTTTCTGTTACTGGGCTCAGTATAAACATCTCAGCCAACAGTCCATCTGGGATTGGCTTTTTTTTCTTTCATAGTGTCCAGAGATAGTCCTTTTTAGCCTACAGCATGAGGAATTAAGTAGGAAGGTTAGCGTCAAAGCTCTCGTCCAAGGAGGTGGTGAGAAAGAGAAAGAGAGAGAGAAAGAAGTCTGACTGAGTTTTCTGCACCACAACCCGGAAAAGCACACATGATACATTTTCGCCAATTCAACTGAGCCAAAACGTCTTATGATAACATAATCAAAATGTTGTGACATTTTCTAGTAGGGAATTTAAAAACTAGAGTGATTAGGCAGTAAGAAACAATGCTCCAAAAATGAACAGGGGGAAACTACCCATATTTCCCAGCACCTTGTAAACCATTTTCTGATAGATTCAGCAAAAAACATGTTCCCACGAGACCAGTGAATATAATCCCAGGTACAGTAGCATTTACCAGATCAACTCTGACCCTTCACCTTTGACACACCACAGGCAGCCAATGATTAAAACCAAGATGAGGTTTCAGGGGAATTTGCTGTCATCACATTTCATTTATTTAGGCTGTCTGCACCTTGGTAATGGACGTTCCCTGACCTCAAAAATGTGTTCTACCAACCAAATGTCCAAGCCGGACCCACAGCACACCCATGCAGTGGATAACGGAGTGATGCTGAGAGTCTTTCAAATCTGTCATACAAAAACCAATGACTGCAAAGTTAAACAAACCATATGCACAAGGACTACTTTTAACTATTTCCTCACAAAATAAATAAATTTACTTGAAGAACAGTGCAGATGCGAAGTTTGGTAACAATGACTGTTTGTGCTGTTGGTGCCTCCATTCTGTTACCAAACTTTGCATCTGCACTGTTCTTCAAGTAAATGTGTTTTCGTTTTAAAAAATGTGGAAATTGTTAAAAGTCGTCCTTGTGCAATGAGTTGTATGGTTTGTTAAACTTTGCAATTATTGTTTTTTGTTTGGCATACATTTTAAGGTGAAAAATCTGAGTCTCAGCATCACTCTGTTACAATGAAATTGCCCTGCAGGTACTGTAACATGGCCAAACAAATCATTTTCCTTTGGATATGATTGGTACCATGGCTATTAGAGCTGTATCTAACACAGAGATGTGACTGTCCAGTGTGTGCTGGTGCTCTATGAAATTCAAAGGCCTGCATATACAGGATATGCATTGTATGAATGCCATGTGACATTTAGCAAAGACATGGCGAAAACATTTGTAACTTGAACTTCCTGTGTTGTCTCTGAAGATTGAGGATGGATGACACAGCCTTTGTCATAAAAATGCTCGCTTCTTTCTTATGGTTGGATCATAAGATTATGCTAATGATTGAATCTCAGTCTCAGTAAAAAAAATACATTTTCCTTTTTCCTCAGTAAAATAAAATATACTGAAGGTTTAAACAATATGTCTTCTTTGTGTACTATGAACGCTTCATCAAATTGTTTCTTTATCAGTGTTCAGCTTCACTATATGAGGGTTGGTTCTTCATGGTCTCACTCTCTTTGTTCAGTGCTTGGTTGACATGTCTCTCTCCTCCTGTGTTTCCAGGTGGACTATGAGGATGTTAGCGAGGCTCATATTGGGACTCTTCGTCCTCAAAGCGGTGGTGGCCAGCCCCAGATTTGCCCGGCAGGTGGAATTAGACACGTACGACAGTGCCAACTACGATGTGGATCTAGAAAACTTGAATTTGGAAAACCAGGATGTCTATGATTATGAAGATGGACGGACTATTGACGAACCTAAGGTAAGAGACTGGTGGAAAATTGGAGGGATGGGTGACTGAGATACTGAGATTTGACCTCAGACCCTGTTTGAACATTCTAAGAATGTATCCCTCTATCCACACATCCTTGAACCAATCACTAATCGGTGTGATAGGTGAAAGCAACTAGCACATTACATAGTGTTGAAGTCGGAAGTTTACATACACTTAGGTTGGAGTCATTAAAACTTGTTTTTCAACCACTCCACACATTTCTTTTTAACAAACTATAGTTTTGGCAAGTCAGTTAGGACATCTACTTTGTGCATGAAACAAGTAATTTTTCCAACAATTGTTTACAGACAGATTATTTCACTTATAATTCACTGTATCACAATTCCAGTGGGTCAGAAGTTTACATACACTAAGTTGACTGTGCCTTTAAACAGCTTGGAAAATTCCAGAAAATGATGTCATGGCTTTAGAAGCTTCTGATAGGCTAATTGACATCATTTGAGTCAATTGGAGGTGTACCTGTGGCTGTATTTCAAGGCCTGCCTTCAAACTCAGTTCCTCTTTGCTTGACATCATGGGAAAATCAAAAGAAATCAGCCAAGACCTCAGAAAAGAAATTGTAGACCTCCACAAGTCTGGTTCATCCTTGGGAGCTATTTCCAAACGCCTGAAGGTACCACGTTCATCTGTACAAACAATAGTACGCAAGTATGGCAGGTAGCTTAGTGGTTAAGAGCGTTGTGCCAGTAACCGAAAGTTTGCTGGTTCTAATCCCCGAGCCGACTAGGTGAAAAATCTGTCGATGTGCCCTTGAGCAAGGCACTTAACCCTAATTGCTCCTGTAAGTCGTTCTGGATAAGAGCGTCTGCTAAATGACTAAAATGTCAATGTAAGTATAAACACCATGGGACCACGCAGCCGTCATACCGCTCAGGGAGGAGATGCGTTCTGTCTCCTAGAGATGAACGTACTTTGGTGCGAAAAGTGCCACCTTGTGAAGATGCTGGAGGAAACACATCCACAATAAAATGAGTCCTATATCGACCTGACCTGAAAGGCCGCTCAGCAAGGAAGAAGCCACTGCTCCAAAACCACCATAAAAAAGCCAGACTACGGTTTGCAAGTGCACATGGGGACAAAGATCGTACATTTTGGAGAAATGTCCTCTGGTCTGATGAAACAAAATAGAACTGTTTGGCCATAATGACCATCGTTATGTTTGGAGGAAAAAGGGGGTGGCTTGCAAGCCGAAGAATACCATCCCAACCGTGAAGCACGTGGGTGGCAGCATCATGCTGTGGGGGTGCTTTGCTGCAGGAGGGACTGGTGCACTTCACAAAATAGATGGCATCATGAGGAAGGAAAAGTATGTGGATATATTGAAGCAACATCTCAAGACATCAGTCAGGAAGTTAAAGCTTGGTCGCAAATGGGTCTTCCAAATGGACAATGACCCCAAGCATACTTCCAAAGTTGTGGCAAAATGGCTTAAGGACAACAAAGTCAAGGTATTGGTGTGGCCATCACAAAGCCCTGACCTCAATCCTATAGAACATTTGTGGGCAGAACTGAAAAAGCGTGTGCGAACAAGGAGGCCTACAAACCTGACTCAGTTACACCAGCTCTGTCAGGAGGAATGGGCCAAAATTCACCCAACTTATTGTGGAAAGCTACCCGAAACGTTTGACCCAAGTTAAACAATTTAAAGGCAATGCTACCAAATACTAATTGAGCGTATGTAAACTTCTGACCAACTGGGAATGTGATGAAACACATAAAAGCTGAAATAAACCATTCTCTCTACCATTATTATGACATTTCACATTCTTAAAATAAAGTGGTGATCCTAACTGACCTAAGTCAGGGAAATTTTACTAGGATTAAATGTCAGGAATTGTGAAAAACTGAGTTTAAATGTATTTGGCTAAGGTGTATGTAAACTTCTGACTTCAACTGTACTATAGCTGTCAGTGAATCAGTCATAACAGGTCAGTGACAGGAGGGAGGAACAGGGAAGAAGAGGGGAAGGAACCTCACATCATAGACTTACTATGTTTTGAAGATTAATGTATTACTTATAAAATGTTGTACACCCTATGTATCACATTACTGTTTTGCCTTGGTTGATATTGCCTGCACTAAGCTAGCTCCATATCCTGACTCAGATGTCAAAGTTAGTGAATAAAGCATTGACATTCTATCTTGTGAAAGATTGTGTGTTAATTCGTTGATGGGGGCTTATTATGGCTTATACCCTACAGTCTCCTGAGCCTCGATGATGGAATCTGCATTACTGAAACATTGGAAGAGTTCGAGACCCAAGGACTTGGGACTATACGTTTTTATCTGCAAAATGCATTGTTTTGAGATCATTTGTATTTTCAAGTCCCAGATCTCAGAACTGTTTTGTGATGTCTTCCTCTTTCATGACTCAATAAGTATATCACCTTACATACAATTATTTTTGATTGACAACCCAGCATAGTGTGATTGGATTGCATATAGAACTTTATAGCACCAAATTAAAAGCTGTTTGCGCAGATAGAACGTTCAGATGTATTTATTTATTATAAATATACTTTTTTTCTTTTTATCTGACATATCTCACATGTAAAGGACCACTTAAAGAGCAGCTATGTGATTTATTTATTTATTTACCAAAATGTCAGATAGAACCTCACAAATTTCCTGCTCATTAGTTTGAAGGCTCATGGCTGACTGTAGTTTTCAACGCTTGTCACTTTGGCCCAATTCCATGTATCCCATTTCTCCCCCTTCTCTCCAAACTGCATTCGTTCACTCCCCCTCAAGGACTGATTGGCACTGATGGATTGTACTGTATGCATGGGCTGCAACTAGCGAGTCTTGGAAATGTTTGAGAGGCATCTAATTAATTATTCTATGAAGAGCAATGGTTGAAGGGAGAAGTTGAGTTTTGAGTTGGGAGGGATTGGAGGTTCCATGCTTCTCAGCTCTGATTATTAGATTACATCTAGGCCTGTTACAGCTGTGTAGCATTCGGAGTCAAATACTGCAGTTGCTGTGTCTGTAGACATGACTTGATGGGCTCAGTGAACATTTTTCCTCAATTACAGTACCTTCAGACAGAGAATAATGCATATAATGACATTTTATTCATCTATGTGGAAAAGCAACTTTATCATTTGTCAGACTCAAGGACTCAATCGCACTCTGAAAGCAGGTGTATCTTTCCCCCTTTGGGATTACTACTTGGTTGGTTCTGGGTTTATCAAGTTCATCGTGATGCCTTTTGCATGGTCATAACCCTTCATCCACAATAGGGGGCAGGCCCTAGGGCCAAAATATATAATTCATCATTTTATCTATTTGTCTGAAAGACATTACCACCTGGATATGTATGCCTTTGTGTCCGTTAGACCAGGTATTTATCAACGTTACAAAACGAGACATCTGATTTACTGTCACTGCTGGTTTAAACTGGCTGTTATTCAGAATATTTCAAATTGCCTGTGGGGAGAAGAAAAGAATGCATGAAAATATTGTGCTTGTGTGTTGGGGCTGGGGGAAGGGAGGGGCTGTTAGATTGAAATGTATGCATTGAGCAATACAGCTGCAGGATTTGAGCCTCTCAACTCACTTGCATGTACTGTATGCATAAAGGACAGGGGAAGGGATACGATTAGGATAAGATTGTAACTACATTAGACATGGAACTAGTATGGAAAGTATGGGTCAAAGTGAATTAGTGGCATTGCTCTTTGTGAGAGGTGTTAGTAGCTTCTAGCTAATTCCTGTAGATGCTGATGGCCAATGTGGCAAAGGATATTTAAGTCTTTGTTGTTAAGTTCAATTCTAACCCACATTTGGCCCATGTCTGACATCGGCATGCTAAAATGGCCCAAACTGCTCTGGTCCTCCTGTGCTAGCCAGAACCCAATGGGTTTCTAGTGGGCCAGAGGTTTCTGTCGGATATTAAACAATCTGAACAATAAAAAGCACTCAAATGACTGAAAAATGGCAGAAAGAGGAGAGCAGAGAGAGCGCTGCCCATGACAGAAGTAGCCTTCAACTCGGCCCAAGTTGGATGTGATACAACTAGTCTGCATTGCAGGTTTGGACAGGGAACACTAAAACAGACCATTTCAGCCAATGTTCCCATTTATTTTCTTTCGTAACAAAGACACGATGCCAAAACGATGTCAGGCTGGCATGAGGCTAAACAGCGGGATCAGATTTTCGACTTTTTCCCTTTGAGCCAAACCATTTAAACTGAACCCGATGTGGTATGACACCATCCAAGTCAGTCCCACAATCCAATGCACATTTGGCTATTATGACATGAGGGATCTGTGCACAAAACAATATTGTAGTCTTGCATTAGTGTGTTGTCATAACTTTTTTTTCTCTAATGAGAGTGATTTGATTTGATGAGTTTTGCAGATTACGTCATCTCAGAGAATGTTCTAATGGCTCAGTTTGATGGAGGAAGGTGATGTTATTGCATAGCGTGCGTATGTGTGTGTATGTGGGCGTGTGTGTGCTGCTTCGGATAATCACGTCTGTTAAATTACCACATTTGTATTTCAAACAATTACAGCTAATTCAATCTCATTCACATTGGCCCAATTAAAACTCTTCTTCTCAATATAAACAGGACAGATTGAGTATAGTCCATATGATCCAAAAGCCTTGGAATGATTCAGGAGAAAGAGAACCTGATCCAGGAGAAAACAAACCCTTGACAATAGTGTAGATAGAAGACAGGAACAACTCCAGCAGTTCCCTTCACGCCTTCTCTGCAGTGGTGTGTGTGCTGGGGAAAATATATTCTAGATCGCTCTCATATGATTAACATTTTCAGTGAGATTATAGAATATTTGTTAGTGTGTGGCAGCGCTTACCCTTGATACAGTAGGCTACTGAAGGGTGAGAGGACAGATTTAGGAATTAGGAGGGGGTATGTAGAGGGGGAAAGGGGATCATGCAGACTGGAAGGAATCCTCCCTCACCAAGTCAGGGAAGACTCAGAGCAATGATCTCTGCTTTGTCTTTCCAGCTCTCTATTGCCTCTCTTTATTCTGCAGCTCTAACCCTAACCCTAAGAAGCTTCACACTTTTCTGCTGTAAACTGTAATCCAAGGCCAGAGTTTCTGGTCTGGTGCATTTAAAGCTCTTTGCAGACACTCCTAGAGCAGGTGCTGACTTGGTTTAGAGCACTGTAGCATATCTGTCTGTTGTGAATGGGTCACAGGTCACATTGCACCAGCAACATGCAAATGGCAGCTTTTAATGCTCTCTTTGGTCTGTTTAATGGTATCTTCAGAATAGCAGCTTTAGAGACGGTCATAAGGGGCCACTCCTAGAAAACAAGTGAAGTTATGTAGTAAAAATCAGTAGCTTTATTCTGTTTTAAGTCTTCACATTCTACCTGACTGCCATTAGCCTCTAGTGGTGTCTTTAACAATGTTTATACCAGACCTGGGTCAAATACAGACACGTATGGAAAATACTTTCAAATACTTGACCTGCACATAATTTAGTTTGCCCGTTACAATAGAACCAATAGAATAGTCCCAAAAGTTCACATTTCAAGTTAAATCAAGCTAATCTCAATTTATACTTTTAAATATTTTACACAAGTCTGATCTATACTGCAATTCCACGAAAGTAATACAAATTACAATAATTGGATATGCATTTAATTGATTATGTCATAATACATGACAACTCTGCCATTATTTAGTATATTTCTCAAATTAAAGTCTGTGCTGTTGTTTTGAAAACAAACATAGGTGTGTACCTCTGATCTCTCAGGTGACCTATGACCTTGTGATTGGCAGTTGCTGCATGTGGACAGGGATTAGTGTATTCACCAACTTGTGGGTCACGCATGCTGAACCCGGTTGGTCTGTGCACCACAAGTCCCTATTAGCCCATTTAGCTAAAGCCTAGACGTGAGCCCTGGGAGCTAAGCAAGTGTTTAAGTCTTTCATCACATGCCACTAGGTCACCAAACTATATAGCAGAAAGCCTTTCAATGGACAACATATTGTCAACATGCAATCTGTTAAATGTTTTGATCTTACCTAGATACTGTATCTCTTACCATTAGAATGCATCAACTTGACGTCTTACCAAGGTAAATTATCTTAGTGCACTGGCAGATCATTTTTCTTACTTTAACCTAAAAAATGCTTGAAACAAGTTTGAATTATCTTGCATTTCCTGGGCAAGCATAATCAACTCAAAACAAGTAAATTCATTTTCTGGGTAAGTGAGAGAAACTCAAAACAAGTTATGTTTACTTCCTTGTCTCAATACAACACAAAATCTAGGTAATATTTGTTTTTAAATGCAGTGTGGCTGCAATGTATCTTGTGTTATCATGAAGCCATCATTGAGTGAAGTTGGCCTTTGTAGAGAGAGGTGGTGTGCCCTGAAAAAGACACGCTGAACATTACACAAAGGCAGATGGACAGTATTTTTACAGATGTACATGTGTATACATTCCCATATGCCTGCCATTGAACCGATATTTGTTTAAAATTCTTGTTTATATGAAAAGAAGCACTTTCCAAAATATCACTTCACCCCTATGTTTATGACGTAGAGAGTACCAATACACATCTTCTAAAGTTATTCATTCCATTTGCCTGTTTTGGGTTCCATTGTTTATTTTCTTTTTCCTAAATTAGCCTGATATTGTCTGACCACTAGAAGACATTTAGCCTCTTGCTGCACATTGTTTTTAACTTATTGTTTTTATCTGTGCAAATAAACTACATCCAAATGGGTGAGCGTGTGTGGTATACACACTGACAATGGCCTAACATATAAACCATTCTGTGAGTCTAGGACTTTGTGGCAAAATGGGATTCCTTGGTTGGTTTCGTGACGTATTTTAGGGTGTCACAGCTTGGTTTGGAAGAGTCATGGTATTATGCATAGATCTCTCTAGAGTTGTGAAGTTTCTAAAGAGATGCATTCGCAAGATAGACCAGAAAATGGTGAGAGTGCAGTGCTACACAGAAAGATCTGTATGCTTCGAATCAGCTCCTCGATTTCACATCATGGAACTTCAAAACTCTCTCTCTCTGCACATTTTGTATTCCCACATTGTTTCCCAGAGTTTTTCTTTTTTTGGGGTAGCCAAGCTTTCGCCTCTCGTTTCCCCCGAGTTTGTATGTTTGCTTTTGGGGAGAAGGAGGAGGAGGGGGATCAGCAGCAAGCAAGCTAACTCTGTGCAAGACTACTCAAAGACCTACCTTGTTGTTTCCTAAAGTCACTGCCAAACTCTCAAGACGTGCATTTTCAATTTACATTTACATTTTAGTCATTTAGCAGACGCTCTTATCCAGAGCGACTTACAGTTAGTGAGTGCATACATAATTTTTTTATTTTTCATACCCCCCGTGGGAATCGAACCCACAACCCTGGCGTTGCAAACATCCCTGCCGACCATTCCCTCCCCTACCCTGGACGACGCTGGGCCAATTGTGCGCCGCCCATTCATACCCGTTCTTCGTGGCTACGTTTACAAATGTCCCCTTTTTACTGCACATGCCTTTTCTTGCATCTAAACGTGTATCTAATTTTAGCAATTTCAAAATACAGAAACAAACTTGTGTTGAGTTGCCTTTAGATATATTACCTTTAGGTAAGTCTTAGGCTACCTCAGGTTAGGAATCTGTCGGACTTGGTGTGAAAGTCGATGGACAGCTGAACATTGGTTAAGAGAAGTGTAGTGAAATATGAATTTTTGTAGCTACCATGTGTCTCTTGGTTCCACAAGGACCATTCCCTCTTTTGGAAGATAGAATCAGCCTATGGGTGTGTGTGAGAGAGTCAGGTATTGCCTTTGGCACATTGTGGGGTTTCAGCGCCCCTGTGTGGCTAATAATATAACTGCATGTCATTGCTCTCATGGTTGAAGGCAGGTACCCCTTGAAGTGACTCAATCACATTCTTAAAATTAGAGTAGATATATTTCTTTATTGTCTGATTTTCAGATATTTGTTTTACGTGCAAGAAAATGCAAATATGATAAGGTGAGAGACATGGCATCTGCATCAAACATACAAATGAATGAAAAACAAAACATAAATGACAGTTGAAGGACTCTTACCCCTCCCTCCCTTCCACATGACATAACACAGGGACATGTAGCTATGTTGGAAGTTTTGCATTATGTTCATCTGTTTAGAGCTGAGATGTATGGCTTAAAGCACAGTAGATGGATGCTGTTGTAGTTGATACCATAACTGGTATTATTAAAACAATTAGTGTATCGTGCTTTGCTGTGAGGCACTATCAGTACAAACAGTAGGGGCCCTCTTATTGCCAAAGACCACTTCTGCAAAGTGTGCCTTTGTTTGCCCTTAGGATTTCAAAATGTCCTCTTGACATTGTATATTTTGGCCGTCTGTTTGGTCAATTTCAGTCAAAATGCTTTGACCATCTGACATTTTACATTTACATTTTAGTCATTTAGCAGACGCTCTTATCCAGAGTGACTTACAATTAGTGAGTGCATACATTTTACACACTGACACACGCACACTCGTCATTGTGTTCTGAGGAGTGTGAGAACATGGAGAGGTGAAAGGTCAACAGGATAAGATGTGACTGAGGTTAGGAGATTTTCTTTACATGTTACTGTTTCTTTGCTTTGGCCATCACTCCACATGAAACACACAAACTGCTCGTAAATGGCATACTTCCTCTTTACAATTTGTCATAGTCGATCTCAACTGGGTGAGGTTTAACAGGTTTCCAACATTTTCACGCGGTAGCCATTCTAACTTCTCCGTTTGCAACGGGTAATTCCATTTTTCTGTTTGTATGTACTGTCTGAATGTGACCCCTATGAGTATATCCTGTCACTTGACCCGGGAAGTGATTGTCACAGAGCGTCCTACCAAGACACCGCTGCCATAGGTAAGCCTGCTGTGCAGGTTATGCAGTCCCCAAGTTGACGACCCGCAACAAAGCTACGGCCGAGTTCTTGTACCAAGGCTTATTTATTAGGTTTTTTGTGTATGCAAGAATAGAATGTTAGGCAGAGGGTAAAAACAGAATAACAGAATAATAATAATAAGTTTCATTTTGTTCTATGTCGATATAGCCTTGGCCATGAATGCTGCTTTTGCTCTAGCAGTCTTGGTTTTGGATCCTAAACTGTTTTACTGATGGCAAGAGTTGGAATTCTTAAAACAGTGGGTGGTCACAGTCAGTTAAAGGGGAAGTTTTGGTATTTTACAAATTGTTGAATGGTTCATCACACTGAAAGGGTCTGTTTAAACAAGACAACCCATGGATTATGGCTTCCCCTGGTCCATAGACTACTTTCAGGGTGAGGAACCATCTTACATTAAATGATAAAATACTGAACTTCCCCTTTAATGAAAAAGATGTTGCATTTTTAGAGCATGTTCCTATTGAATAGTGAATAAAAGTTGGTTTGTAGAATGGTCTTGTTTACTTGGTTGGAAGGTGGAGTTTCCTCACTAAAAACACTTTCTGTTGTGCTTTACCCAGATTGCACTTGTATTCTTCTCTCATCTCAGTTTGTGGTTCGAAATTGTACCCAGACATTTGTATCCACATTTTCCAATTCCTGGCTGGGATTTTTTGGGGGGAGGGCCACCCTTGAGGGTCTTCCTCGAATCAATATTCATGTCCTCTGTTTTTTTCAACGTTCACCTGTAGATATTAACAAATACAATGAGTCCTCCACTACTTGGCCATTACCAGTGTCATTATCATTTAGGAGGTTTATAATGACTTAGTCATCTGCAAACTTAATGATGTGTCTCCTTTCCTGGTTGCTTCTTCAGTCATCTGTATATAAATGGTAGAGGTGAAACAGCATAGCCCTGAGGTGCCCCTGTGGAGCGATACCTGTGGATAACTGATAATATCACTGTCTCTGGATCTTCTCTGCCCTCTGAATGGGAGATGTCAGGATGTCTAAAAGTCCTCATGTCCCTGCTCCTTTTCCTGGGCATTCTTTAGCTACTTGTGTTGTATCCAAATATTGCAGTCTTGTTTTGTCGCTGTTAAGCTTTATTGCCTATTGAGCATGGTCATACATAAGGTTGTCCTCTGGTATTGAACTCAAAATCAGTGCTTCACACTCTGTATGGCTAGACCAAAAGACGGTCCATGAGGCCTCCGGTTATTCAGCAAGTGACTCTCTGGTGCTCTCTGGTGGCACACCTCATGCATTAGCATTGACTCCCTCTGTCACGGTCTTTCCCACAGATAGAGATTGGCACACTGGCCCCACCAGACTATAACTACCCTGGCCCTGGGGGCCCTGCATCACTGGAGGAGGAAGAGGAGGAGGAGTTGCCCCTAAGACCCCAGCTCATCCCCCAAGGCTCAGGGGGGTCTGGGTTACTCATGGGCCCCGACGCACAGGGAGGTCTGTATACACACACACACACACACACACACACACACAGCACACACTCATAATACACACATACAGCACGCACACACATTGCACACACCCACCCAGCATTCACACACATACACACACCCACAGCACATACACTCTGTCACCTCACACTATGAGCCCATACACACAGGGAGATTAAGGTATGTGTCCAGTACTGCCAGTGATACACACAACCTTCCCCCTTAACGCCTACCAATGCAAATCAACCCCTTTTTACAATCATCCTTCGTCATTTCCAAATGCATGAGTTCCATTTAACTTGTCTGATATTGGTTAAATGTGTAGTACTCAACCATAAATCTCATTCACTTTTTGTAATGTCACCTAATCATCATTGTAAACATGACTCACTAGCCCTAAAACTGAATCATGGTCCTCTCTGCTCTAACTTGTCTTTTCTAACACCTAATCTTGTCTCTAACAAGAGGAGGAGCTGCGCCTGAGTCCCATTGACATCCTTCATATCTCCGGGGACTTTGGGGGTTCCACGGGTTCTGGAGGTTCCAGTGGCTCTGGGGGTTCCAGAGGTTCTGGGGGTTCCGGAGACTTTTTGGCTTCCGGTTCTGGGGACCTTTTGGGTTCCGGAGGCTCAGGGGCTTCTGGGGAAATTGGTTCTGAGGGTTCCGGGGACCTTGGTTCTGGGGGTTCTGAGGACCTTGGTTCTGGAGGCTCTGGGGGTTCTGGGGACCTTGGTTCTGGAGGCTCTGGGGGTTCCAGAGACCTTGGTTCTGGAGGCTCTGGGGGTTCTGGGGACCTTGGTTCTGGAGGCTCTGGGGGTTCCGTGGACCTTGGTTCTGGAGGTTCTGGGGACCTTGGTTCTGGAGGCTCTGCGGGTTCCGGGGACCTTGGTTCTGGAGGCTCTGGGGGTTCCGTGGATCTTGGTTCTGGAGGCTCTGGAGGTTCCGTGGATCTTGGTTCCGGGACCCTCCTAGGCTCAGGTGGTTCCGGGGACATATTGGGTTCCGGTTCTGGGGGTTCCGGAGGTTCTGGCTCCAGGGGTTCCGGGGATTCAGGAATAATAATTATATCTGGAGGTCAGTACCTATACTTCTACAGACTAGACTGTAGAAGTATACAGATAGTTGGTTGGGCCTATACTGGCCTTGTGAACCTAGTACAGTTCCAAGCACTGATTGATATGCTCAGACTATATGGGATTTCTTGTCATTTCTAAATTTGCATTTTCATTTAACTGCTTTGTGCTGGTTAAATGTGGATTGATAATGCTTTCTTGTGATTTGCTACTTGTCGTCATTGTAAACCCTGTGTCATTGCTTTGTCACTTACAGTACCATTGTCATTGTAAACGTCACTCAATGTCCTACCATTGTCATTGTAAACGTCACTCATTGTCGTACCAATGTCAATGTAAACGTCATCCGTTGTTCTACCATTGTCATGGCATTACTTACCATAAGTTCCTAATCATTGTCAACCTAACCCACTGTCAAACCATATATGAGTGTGATTGATTGGCTGATTTAAATGATTGCTTGATTGACAGTCCATCCCATCCCATGAGAAGCACTAACCTGTCTCCTAACCCCTCCCTTTGGCTCTAACAAGAGGAGGAGCTGCCCCTCATTCCCGACATTATCCCCCAGGAGGTATTGGGTGCTTCTGGGGAGTCCGGGGCCTCAGGGACTGGGGGCTCCGACTCTGGTGGGTCAGAGGTCATATTAATCCCTGACCCTGAAGAAGGTCAGTACCACCAAATAAAGAAACTCTAA
The DNA here is from genome assembly GCF_020615455.1 of Coregonus clupeaformis. Lineage (NCBI taxonomy): Eukaryota > Metazoa > Chordata > Actinopteri > Salmoniformes > Salmonidae > Coregonus > Coregonus clupeaformis. The sequence continues at coordinate 33,428,165 of NC_059219.1, read as the reverse complement.
GAAAACAGATCTCTATAGTACCAACCCATTGTACCATATGTGTAAGGAAAACAGGGATAAAGGTCCCAAAAACTTTGAGCAGAAAGCATGCTCTGCTGCCATGTCTGTATTTGGACAAGGGAAGTTGACCAAATAATGTGGTCAAGAGATTCTTTTCAAAGGCTTTGTGGTATGAATAATCTCCAATTCCAGCTAAGAATACTGTTCCCAGGTACCTATTTATATTAAACATATATCAACATAACATAATTTGATTAACTCTCAAAATCCATTCACAAGGTTCCATTTAACTATTACTTAATTTAATCAGTTAAATGTGTCATAAACAACAACAACAACAACATAACTCCCTTGCTATTTGTGACTTCTCACCGTTGCAAACAGCACTTGTTGTCGTGTCACTGTCCATGCTGTTTCCAACCTGTCTCTTTAATACCTCATCTCTATCTCTAACAAGAGGAGGAACTGCTCCTGACTACCCCAAAAACCCCTCAGGAGTCTGGAGGTACAGTAGGCTCAGGGGGTTCTGGGTTGCCAGAGGTTGACTTGGACATTAAAGGTCAGTATCCAGCGCAAACGCTAACTATTCAATCAAAACCTGTAACCAGGCTTCTGGGGTTATAGGGTCTATTCTACTTCACTATACAGTATATGGGGTCTATCACATTCCCATATTGAAACATATTTTCTCATATCTACATACGAGTTCTTTCTTTAATTTCACCCCAGAAACCCTGGTTTTGATTGAATAGGGTTGTTGAATCTTATATTTATCTGCATCATATTAAAACTGATCACAAACTGTGTTTAAGCCATATGTACACTACCATTCAAAAGTTTGGGGTCACTTAGAAAAAGTCCTTGTTTCCGAAAGAAAAGCAATTTTTTTGTCCATTAAAATAACATCAAATTGATCAGAAATACAGTGTAGACATTGTTAATGTTGTAAATGGCTATTGTAGCTGGAAACGGCTGATTTTTAATAGAATATCTACATAGGCATACAGAGGCCCATTATCAGCAACCATCAGTCCTTTGTTCCAATGGAACGTTGTGTTTGCTAATCCAAGTTTATCATTTTAAAAGGCTAATTGATCATTAGAAAACCCTTTTGCAATTATGTTAGCACAACTGAAAACTGTTGTGCTGATTAAAGAAGCAATAAAACTGGCCTTCTTGAGACTAGTTGAGTATCTGGAGCATCAGCAATTGTGGTCCTCAATGAAGCTGCCAGTTGAGGACCTGTGAGGTGTCTGTTTCTCAAACTAGACACTATAATGTATTTGTCCTCTTGCTCAGTTGTGCACCGGGGCCTCCCACTCCTCTTTCTATTCTGGTTAGAGCCAGTTTGCGCTGTTCTGTGAAGGGAGTAGTACATAGCGTTGTACGAGATCTTCAGTTTCTTGGCAATTTCTCGCATGGAATAGCCTTCATTTCTCAGAACAAGAATAGACTGACGAGTTTCAGAAGAAAGTTATTTGTTTTTGGCCATTTTGATCCTGTAATCGAACCCACAATTGCTAATGCGCCAGATACTCAACCAGTCTCAAGAAGGCCAGTTTTATTGCTTCTTTAATCAGCACAACAGTTTTCAGCTGTGCTAACATAATTGCAAAAGGGTTTAGCCTTTTACAATGATAAACTTGGATTAGCAAACACAACGTGCCATTGGTTGCTGATAATGGGCCTCTGTACGCCTATGTAGATATTCCATTAAAAATCAGCCGTTTCCAGCTACAATAGCCATTTACAACATTAACAATGTCTACACTGTATTTTAATGGACAAAAAAATTGCTTTTCCTTCAAAAAAAAAAGACATTTCTAAATGACCCCAAACTTTTGAACGGTAGTGTATCTGTAACGTCCGTTACACGACTTATGTCTTGTCGTAACCTGTCACAAACACTATCATGTGTCTGTCTGTAACATATGTGTATACTTTCAAGTAGCTCTTCAATGTGTCTGTAACATCTGTTATCAACTTCACCTAATGTTTGTGTTGTTGTAACCTGTCCCAAACACCATTAACACAATATGTCTAACATTGTTAATGCACTACACCTCAACCATTGCACCTCAGCAACAACCCTCATGCCACGTCTCACAATGTGCACACCTGTGTCACATCAAGAGCTGTGTCCAATCCAGACTTGACCTTTCTTGATGCAAATGGTAAAACAAACATCATATCAACATTGAGTACACTTCTCTACCATTATCCAAACCCATTGTTACTGTATCTAAGGCTGGTGGCCTAAACTTCATCATACAACATTTCAGACCTATCAACTGTTCTTTCAAGTGTATCGCCTACCTCCATCTTACTTCCTTGTCCTGTCTGTCTGTCTTCCTGTCCCTCCGTCTGTACCAGGTATGCCTACCTGCCTGCTGTGCACCTGTCTGGGTGGTTCTGTCTACTGTGATGATGTGAAGCTGACGAGCGTGCCGCCTCTCCCCAAAGAGACCACTCACTTCTACGCCCGCTACAACCACATCACCAAGATCAACAAGGGCGACTTTGCTCAGATGAGTAGGTGTAACATTTTAAAGGCACAGCCCATGAGATTTCCTGCTGTTCAATGGTTGTTTCAATCAATGAAACCATGTGGAACAGTCGGAGTACTTTACCTTCCCTCTCTTGCAGACAAGCTGAAGAGGATAGACTTGACCGCCAACGAGATTGCGTCCATCGCTGATGATGCGTTCTCCGGCCTGCCCGTGCTGGAGGAGCTGGTGCTCCGTGAGAACAGAGTGGCACAGCTGCCTGCCCTTCCGCCCATGATGACCCTCGTCGACGCCAGCCACAACAACATTGGCGCCACGGGCATCCACAAAGAAGCTTTCAAGGTATGTAGGTCTGACAGCGACCACAAACAATTTATTTGCTTATTCCCAGCATTATCACACTTGATTCCACTATTGGGCTAATCCCCAAGACCTTGATGAGTTGAATCAGGTGTGTTAATGCTGGGATAAAACAAAAACGGGGATGTATTGAGAAAGACTGTCTGGCATAAATGACTCTGTAAATGTAAACGATGCTTCTTATGTTTTGTTTAGGACATGACTGGTCTGCTGTACCTGTACCTAACAGACAACCACATCAACCACATCCCTGTGCCCCTACCGGATAGCCTGCGCTCTCTGCACCTACAGGTACCAGCACTTCTGCCTCTTTACTGCCCTCTTGTGGATGATGCGTGAACTATAGGATTACCTCCATACTGTACACTGGTGGTGACTAGAGGGATTTTCTACTCAGCTCAACTGCCCACCATATCCACTCTTTCTGCAAACTGTTTCGAAACATTCTGACCAATTCTCTGCCATCAGTTTGTTATTTGGGCAAATTATTGTATATTTAAAATGCAGTTTTCTCCAGCACTCTGTCAGACCTGTGCAGAATCTTAAACAAGCATTAGCTCGTCATTCATCGTTTTAATGAATGTGTTGTTTCGGGTGTTTTCTTACCGACTTCCAATGCCTTGTTTTACAGCGCAACAACATTCAGATGATACACGAGGACACGTTCTGCAACCTGAAAGACTTCAACTACATCAGGAACGCACTGGAGGACATTCGCCTGGACGGCAACCCCATCAACCTCAGCAGGACCCCACAGGCCTATGTGTGTCTGCCCCGCGTTCCCATCGGAGCCCACATCTAACCACACACTGATACATACATGTGAATACACTAACACACGCATACTTACACAGCTCAACTCATTGTCTATCAGAGATATGTACATACCACACACTTACCTAAGGAGACAGATCCTAAAAGTTGTCCCGTCTTTCAGTTCAATGGCAATCTGCACATACAGTAAATACCGGTACACACACTCTACCTACCTTACCTAATTTAAGCCTGATCGGTTGTTGATTGCATACAGAACACATACCAAGTGAGAGAAATGGTGTGTATCTCTCATTCCTACACATACACACACAAATACACACCAGAGAACTTTATTTGTCAAAAGCCAAACTGTTCTGCAACTTGATGCAAAGAGACAATTAAAATTTGACATTTTATTGATCCAACAATCAAACATTGTTTCGTGTCTGTTCACGACTGGCAATGACAACCAGTAATATTGTTTAAATATGTTTTTGTAAAGGAAAAATTATATTACAGAAATCTAACACTATTTTTTTTTTAAAAAACAATTATACTAGCATAAACTAATTGAAGCTGAAGCTTACTGGAATGGTCAATTGAATATCATTGCAATAAAAGAAGCAATTAAACAAGCATTTGTTGTAAAGTCTGTACTGTAATATAAAAATATATTCTGAAGTAACTTTTTTTACATGAACTGCAATATTTGGTATATTACATTTCAAAGTTGTTGTTTTGACCACAATAGCCTATATCAATAAAGATCAAGACTATTGTCTGACTGGGGAGGGGGTGGTCTGTTGGGTGTGGATGGGGTTAATAATAATAATAATAATAGCCTGCTATTGTGTGCTATGTATGGAAATACCACAATTGAATAAAGTTGTTTTGATGACCTCAATGGCTTAACTTTTTAATTGAGAATTGACAGGTGAGGTGTGTAACTGCAAACTTATTTTGAAATGAACTGATTGAGTACAACTGTTTAGGCAGTTAATGTTCAAATGCTTCTAGCCCAGCTAACAATAGGCATACAGGTATCTCTGAACAGCAATACAAAAAGGATTTGTCAATGAAAACGTTGTACCTTCATAGAAAATAAAACCAATACAGATGATATCCAATTACTTCCCAATTGAATAGCCTAGTCTAGTGTAAACAAACATGTAATTGTTCTTCACATACGTTCAACCAACTTTTCAAACATCTTGAGGAATCTCTCGGTTCTTTCCAATGACCCAACGACCCTCTGTCCTCCTGTTTTACTGCTCTGTCCTTCTGCACCATTCTCCTCCGCTGCTCTACCCTCCGCCAGTAGAGCTCTGTCTCTGTCCACAGCGAGCCTATCCCTGGCCACCTGCGCTTTCTCCTTCTCTATCAGTCCCCTCTCTCTCTCCACCGCCGCCTTCTCCCTCTCCAGTTGGGCGCGCTCCCGGTCCAGGTTGGCCATCTCTCTTTCCAGCCCTGCTTGCTCTCTCTCCAGCGCCATCCGCTCTCTCCCCATCACCTCTCGCTCGCCCTCCAATGCCGCCCGTTCGGTCTCCAGCGTCGCCCTCTCGGTGTCCATCTCGTCCAGGTCGCAGTGCATCCCCATCACCCCTATCCCCCCCATCATGGCTCTCTTCCTGGGCCGGGCGTCAGGGAGAAAATCACTGTCGCTGGTGCCTGGGGGGAGTGGGCCGATGATGGGGGCTGAGCCTGCCAGACGCCCCTCCATTGCATCACTCATCAGATCGTACCAACGCCAACTGTGGGGGAACACCTGCACCCCTGGGGGAGGGTACTTCAGCTCCTGTCCCCAAAACAAGGATAAACAGTATTAGTAGGTAGTCAGATAATGAAGGATTTGATGATTAGTTGAGTAGATGTTAGGCTTGGACTAAGTAGTAGGCACTAGATGTCTCTTGGGCAGGGTTATTTATAACTATATAAGGATGCCTATTATAGGGTCAATTTCGTGAGGTTTCAATCATGAGGTACACGAAAGTATGTGTATACCCCTTCAAATTACTGGATTCTGCCATTTCAGCCACACCCACTGCTGACGTGTATAAAATCGAGCACAGCCATGCAATCTCCATAGACAAACATTTGCAGTAGAATGGCCTTACTGAAGAGCTCAGTGACTTTCAAAGTGGCACCGTCATAGGATGCCACCTTTCCAACTAGTCAGTTCGTCAAATTTCTGCCCTGGTCAACTGTAAGTGCTGTTATTGTGAAGTGGAAACGTCTAGGAGCAAAAACGGCTCAGCCGCGAAGTGGTAGGCCACACAAGCTCACAGAACGGGACCGCCGAGTGCTGAAGCGCGTAGCACGTAAAAATCGTCTGTCCTCGGTTGCAACACTCACTACGAGTTCCAAAATGCCCCTGGAAGCAACGTCAGCACAATAACTGTTTGTAGGGAGTTTCATGAAATGGGTTTCCATGGCCGAGCAGCCGCACACAATCCTAAAATCACCATGCGCAATGCCAAGCGTCGGCTGGAGTGGTATAAAGCTCGCAGCCGGAAATAACTTTTGGATATCAGAGCGGCGGTAACTCACCAGCATTACGACCAGGAATACGACTTCCCGAATTGGATCCTTTGTTCGTACCCCCCAGGGCAATTGAACTCATGCCAGAGGCTGCTCCAAGACGCCACCAGCAGAAAATAGGTATTCGGAGTGTACTTCTAGTCCGACTCAGGAGGTGTGCACACCATCCACCGCTTCTGAGTATATTACTCACTAAATGTTCAGTCTCTGGACAATAAAGTAGACGAGCTCAGGGCAAGGATCTCCTTCCAAAGAGAGATCAGGGACTGTAACATACTCTGTTTCACGGAATCATGGCTCTCTCGGGCTATACTTTCCCCGTCCATACAACCCAGCTGGGTTCTCAGTACATCGCGCAGACAGGAATAAAGAACTCTCTGGGAAGAAAGAAGGCGGAGGTGTTCGTTTCTTGATTAACTACTCATGGTGTGATTGCGATAACATACAGAAACTCAAGTCCTTTTGTTCACCCAACATAGAATACCTCAATCAAATGCTGACCGTATTACCTCCCAAGAGAATTATCTTCGGTTATAGTCACAGCTGTGTATATTCCCCCTCAAGCAGATACCACGACGGCCCTCAAGGAACTACATTGGACTTTATGCAAACTGGAAGCCACATATCCTGAGGCCGCATTTATTGTAGCTGGGAATTTTAACAAAGCAAATTTGAGGAAAATGCTCCCGAAGTTCTATCAACACATTGACTGTACTAATCGCTCTGGAAAAACACTGGACCACTGCTACGCCCCCTTTCGAGATGCCTACAAGGCCCTCCCCCGCCCTCCCTTCGGCAAATCAGATCACGACTCCATTTTGCTCCTCCCTTCCTATAGGCAGAAACAGGAAGTACCCGTGCTAAGGTCTATTCAACGCTGGTCTGACCAATCGGAATCCATGCTTCAAGATTGTTTTGATCACACGGATTGGGATATGTTCTGGGTAGCCTCTGAGAATAACATTGACGTATACACGGACACGTTGACTGAGTTCATCAGGAAGTGTATAGGGGATGTTGTTCCCACTGTGACTTAAAACCTACCCAAACCAGAAACCGTGGATATATGGCAGCATTTGCGAAAAACTGAAAGCTCGAACAACCGCATTTAACCATGGCAAGGTGACTGGGAATATGGTTTAATACGAACAGTGTAGTTATTCCCTCCGTAAGCCAATCAAACAGGCAAAACGTCAGTACAGAGACAAAGTGGAGTCGCAATTCAACGGTTCAGACACGATACGTATGTGGCAGGGTCTACAGACAATCACGGATTACAAAGGGAAAACCAGCCACCTAATGGACACCGACGTTTTGTCCCGGACAAGCTTAACACCTTCTTCACCCACTTTGAGGATAACACAGTGCCACCGACGTGGCCCTCTCCCAAGGACTGTGGGCTCTCGTTCTCTGTGGCTGACGTGAGTAAGACATTTAAGCATGTTAACCCTTGCAAGGCTGCCAGCCTAGATAGCATCCCTAGCCGCGTCCTCTGAGCATGTGCAGACCAGCTGGCTGGAGTGCTTACGGACATATTCAATCTCTCCCTATCCCAGTCTGCTGTCCCCACTTGCTTCAAGATGTCCACCATTGTTCCAGTACCCAAGAAAGCAAAGATAGCACTCACTTCTGTGCTTTGAGAGGCTAGTTAAGGATCATGTCACCTTTACCTTACCTGACACCCTAGACCCACTTCAATTTGCTTACTGCCCCAATAGATCCACAGACGATGCAATCACCATCACACTGCCCTATCCCATCTGGACAAGAGGAATACCTACGACAGAATGCTGTTAATTGACTATAGCTCAGCATTTAACACCATAGTACCCTCCAAGCTCATTAAGCTTGGGGCCCTGGGTCTGAACCCCACCCTGTGCAACTTCCTAACGGGCCGCCCCCAGGTGGTGAAGGTAGGAAACAACACCTCCACTTCGCTGATCTTCAACACAGGGGCCCCACAAGGGTGCGTGCTCAGCCCCCTCCTGTACTCCCTGTTCACCCATGACTGCGTGGCCAAGCACGCCTCCAACTCAATCATCAAGTTTGCAAACTAGACAACAGTAGTAGGCCTGATTACCAACAATGATGAGACAGCCTACAGGGAAGAGGTGAGGGCCCTGGAGGAGTGGTGCCAGGAAAATTACCTCTCCCTCAACGTCAACAAAAATGAAGGAGCTGATCGTGGACTTCAGCAAACAGCACAGCCCTATCCACATTGACGGACCGCAGTGGAGAAGGTAGAAAGCTTCAAGTTCCTCGGCGTACACATCAATGACAATCTGAAATGAGCCACCCACACAGACAGTGTGGTGAAGGCAGCGCAACAGCTTAGCCCCTAAGACCCTCACAAACTTTTACAGATGCACAATTGAGAGCATCCTGTCGAGCTGTATCACCCCTGGTACGGCAATTGCACCGTCCGCAACCGCAGGGCTCTCCAGAGGGTGGTGCGGAATGCCGAACGCATCACCGGGGGCACAATGCCTGCCCTCCAGGAAACCTACAGCACCCAATGTCACAGGAAGTCCAAAAAGATAATCAAGCACATTAACCACCCAAGCCATGGCCTGTACACCCCGCTATCATCCAGAAGGCGAGGTCAGTACAGGTGCATCAAAGCTTGGACTGATAGACTGAAAAACGGCTTCTATCTCAAGGCCATCAGACTTAAATAGCCATCATTAGCCGGCTACCACACGGCTACTCAACCCTGCACCTTAGAGGCTGCTGCCCTATATACATAAAATCACTGGCCACTTTAATAATGGAACACTAGTCACTTTAATAATGTTTACATACTGCTTTACTCATCTCATATGTATATACTGTATTGTATCCTACTGTATTTTAGTCAATCCCACTCCGACATTGCTCGTCCTAATATTTATATATTTCTTAATTCCATTCTTTTAGATTTGTGTGTTTTGTTGTGAATTGTTAGATACTACTGCACTGTTGGAGCTAGGAACACAAGCATTTCACTACACCCGCTAAATATGTGTATGTGACCAATAAAATTTGATTTGACATCAGTGCCCGACCTCACTAATGCTCGTGGCTGAACGGAAGCAAGTCCCTGCACCAATGTTCCAACATCTAGTGGAAAGCCTTCCCAGAAGAGTGGAGGCTGTTATAGCAGTAAAGGGGGAACCAACTCCATATTAATGCCAGTGATTTTGGAATGAGATGTTTGACAACTATGTGTCCACATACTTTTGGATATTTAGTGTATGTTGGCTGCAATTTCTACCTTGTATCTCTTCTTGAGATTTTCCCATTTTTTCATTGCCTGACTGGCAGTCATCTTCCCCTGCAAGCCCATGTGTTTGAGGATGGCCCTGCAACAAAAAGGTACACAATGATAATTTAGATTTCAAAACATACACATTGACTCGTCTCAATGACAGGTAAAACGAAAAAACGTATTTAACAAAACGTGTACAGGGAGGATCTCGGTTAAGTAGCCTGATCTCACCTCCAGGCCAATCGAGAGGCATTTCTCCTCCCCGTAAACATGTAGCGATTTGATACGCGCAATTTCACAAAGTCCATTGTTTCATATTCAGACACTGAAATAAAGAAACATTTGAGAAAATCACTACATGCATAATATAATTCAAATTAAATAACATTCACATTTCTAGCTAACTGACTAATAGGACAAATGTGGATCGCTCCGTCTGATCTCTACGCATGCATCTGCTAGAACAAGTATTCGAGACAAGGCGCCATGATGTCCCCTTTGTAGGTAGCCAGCTTGCTTACTAGCTAGCTAACTAGCTCAGAGTTCCTTACTTCATTTGTAGTCCGAAATAAACATATAAAGGATAGTTTGATTACTTACATTTGTATGTGTATTCTGAATTCACTTTCTTTTTACTTTTCTTTTTTGCATTATTGGAGTATAGCGGTAGCGTGTGTTCGATGTTTTCCATGGTAGCATCCATTTTAGCTAGCACTGCGAAGGGACCACAATGGAGTGCACTTCGTCTCTTCCGCCCTTCGTCTCTTCTTCTTTGTGTTGGTTTCCGGCCGCAGACTAGTCGCTAGGCGTATTGCTTCCACCCACAGTTCAGACTGTGCACACGCACTACATACTACAATTTCTCACCTAACGTTCGCAAGTGCCATTGCCTACATCATAACATTTTATTACTAAAGCTGTAAGATGTGCAGCGGCTCATGTACAGCTTTGACGAATTTTGTGTTATACACAGTTCACAGAAATCACTGTAGGAGGCTTGAAGTTATCATTTTCCAGAATCATTTGCCACCCAAGTATTGTATTCCAATTAAAATATAATAGAAAAAACGTTGTTCTGTAATTCTACTAATTAGATTACTCGTCCGTAGGCTATAGGCCAATCAAAGTAACCTAACTATGATTTCTTTAGTTCCCAGGTTAGGGTTTTTCACATTGTCTGTTGCCATTGTTATTATACTGTAACGGGGAAATCAGATTTTCAACATTTTAATGGCATTTTTTATATACACTACCAGTCAAAAGTTTGGACACACCTACTCATTCAAGGGTTTTCTTTATTTTTACAATTTTTTACATCGTAGAATAATAAGGCCCCATGTAGCTCAGTTGGTAGAGCATGGAGCTTGCAACGCCAGGGTTGTGGGTTCGTTTCCCACGGGGGAGCCAGTATGAAAATGTATGCTCTCACTAACTGTAAGTCGCTCTGGATAAAAGTGTCTGCTGAATGACTAAAATGTAATAGTGAAGACTCAACATTATGAAATACACATTTGGATCAGGTAGTAACCAAAAAAGTATTAAACAAATACAAATATATTTGAGATTCTTGAAATAGCCACCCTTTGCCTTGATGACAGCTTTGCACACTCTTGGCATTCTCTCAACCAGCTTCATGAGATAGTCACCAGGAATGCATTTCAATGAACAGGTGTGCCTTCTTAAAAGTTTATTTGTGGAATTTCTTTCTTTCTTAATGCGTTTGAGCCAATCAGTTGTGTTGTGACAAGGTAGGGGGGTATACAGAAGATAGCCCTATTTGGTAAAAAGACCAAGTCCATATTATGGCAAGAACAGCTCAAATAAGCAAAGAGAAACAACAGTCCATCATTACTTTAAGACATGAAGGTCAGTCAATATGGAACATTTCAAGAACTTTGAAAGTTTCTTCAAGTGCAGTCGCAAAAACCATCAAGCGCTATGATGAAACTGGCTCTCATGAGGACCGCCACAGGAATGGAAGACCCAGAGTTACCTCTGTTGCAGAGGATAAGTTCATTAGAGTTACCAACCTCAGAAATTGCAGCCCAAATAAATGCTTCACAGAGTTCAAGTAACAGACACATCTAAACATTAACTGTTCAGAGGAGACTGTGTGGATCAGGCCTTCATGGTCGAATTGCTGCAAAGAAACCACTACTAAAGGACACCAATAAGAAGAAGAGACTTGCTTGGGCCAAGAAACATGAGCAATGGATATTAGACCGGTGGAAATGTGTCCTTTGGTCTGGAGTCCAAATTTGAGATTTTTGGTTCCAACCGGCGTGGCTTTGTGAGACGCGGTGTGGGTGAACGGATGATCTCCGCATGTGTATTTCCCACCGTAAAGCATGGAGGAGGAGGTGTGCTGGTGACACTGTCTGTAATTTATTTAGAATTCAAGGCACACTTAACCAGCATGGCTACCACAGCATTCTGCAGCGATACGTCATCCCATCTGGTTTGCGCTTAGTGGGACTACCATTTGTTTTTCAACAGGACAATGACCCAACACACCTCCAGGCTGTGTAAGGGCTATTTGACCAAGAAGGAGAGTGATGGTGCTGCATCAGATGACCTGGCCTCCACAATCACCCGACCTCAACCCAATTGAGATGGTTTGGGATGAGTCGGACCGCAGAGTGAAGGAAAAGCTTCCAACAAGTGCCCAGCATATGTGGGAACTCCTTCAAGACTGTTGGAAAAGCATTCCAGGTGAAGCTGGTTGAGAGAATGCCAAGAGTGTGCAAAGCTGTCATCAAGGCAAAGGGTGACTATTTGAAGAATCTCAAATATAAAATATATTTTGATTTGTTTAACACTTTTCTGGCTACTACATCATTTTAAATGTGTTATTTCATAGTTTTGATGTCTTCACTATTATTCTATAATGTAGAAAATAGTAAAAATAAAGAAAACCCCTGGAATGAGTAGGTGTGTCCAAAGTTTTGACTGGTACTGTATATATATATACAGTGGGGGAAAAAAGTATTTAGTCAGCCACCAATTGTGCAAGTTCTCCCACTTAAAAAGATGAGAGAGGCCTGTAATTTTCATCATAGGTACATGTCAACTATGACAGACAAATTGAGAAAAAAAATCCAGAAAATCACATTGTAGGATTTTTAATGAATTTATTTGCAAATTATGGTGGAAAATAAGTATTTGGTCAATAACAAAAGTTTCTCAATACTTTGTTATATACCCTTTGTTGGCAATGACACAGGTCAAACGTTTTCTGTAAGTCTTCACAAGGTTTTCACACACTGTTGCTGGTATTTTGGCCCATTCCTCCATGCAGATCTCCTCTAGAGCAGTGATGTTTTGGGGTTGTCGCTGGGCAACACGGACTTTCAACTCCCTCCAAAGATTTTCTATGGGGTTGAGATCTGGAGACTGGCTAGGCCACTCCAGGACCTTGAAATGCTTCTTACGAAGCCACTCCTTCGTTGCCCGGGCGGTGTGTTTGGGATCATTGTCATGCTGAAAGACCCAGCCACGTTTCATCTTCAATGCCCTTGCTGATGGAAGGAGGTTTTCACTCAAAATCTCACGATACATGGCCCCATTCATTCTTTCCTTTACACGGATCAGTCGTCCTGGTCCCTTTGCAGAAAAACAGCCCCAAAGCATGATGTTTCCACCCCCATGCTTCACAGTAGGTATGGTGTTCTTTGGATGCAACTCAGCATTCTTTGTCCTCCAAACACGACAAGTTTAGTTTTTACCAAAAGTTATATTTTGGTTTCATCTGACCATATGACATTCTCCCAATCCTCTTCTGGATCATCCAAATGCACTCTAGCAAACTTCAGATGGGCCTGGACATGTACTGGCTTAAGCAGGGGGACACGTCTTGCACTGCAGGATTTGAGTCCCTGGCGGCGTAGTGTGTTACTGATGGTAGGCTTTGTTACTTTGGTCCCAGCTCTCTGCAGGTCATTCACTAGGTCCCCCCGTGTGGTTCTGGGATTTTTGCTCACCGTTCTTGTGATCATTTTGACCCCACGGGGTGAGATCTTGCGTGGAGCCCCAGATCGAGGGAGATTATCAGTGGTCTTGTATGTCTTCTATTTCCTAATAATTGCTCCCACAGTTGATTTCTTCAAACCAAGCTGCTTACCTATTGCAGATTCAGTCTTCCCAGCCTGGTGCAGGTCTACAATTTTGTTTCTGGTGTCCTTTGACAGCTCTTTGGTCTTGGCCATAGTGGAGTTTGGAGTGTGACTGTTTGAGGTTGTGGACAGGTGTCTTTTATACTGATAACAAGTTCAAACAGGTGCCATTAATACAGGTAACGAGTGGAGGACAGAGGAGCCTCTTAAAGAAAAGTTACAGGTCTGTGAGAGCCAGAAATCTTGCTTGTTTGTAGGTGACCAAATACTTATTTTCCACCATAATTTGCAAATAAATTCATTAAAAATCCTACAATGTGATTTTCTGGATTTTTTTTCTCAATTTGTCTGTCATAGTTGACGTGTACCTATGATGAAAATTACAGGCCTCGCTCATCTTTTTAAGTGGGAGAACTTGCACAATTGGTGGCTGACTAAATACTTTTTTCCCCCATTGTATATATATGCAACTAATTGTCCACCAACAGGTTTATGTGCCAATGCACCACACAACCAATAAACAAAGCTTACTGACTTCGGGCACTCCAATATCATGGTTTGCGTTTTCAACACCACGATAAATAGACTATGTCAATCTGGACAAACAGAAAAAACATCCCTCCCTACTTTGTAGGCCTACCCAGTGTCTAAGGCTTGGCTGTTTTGTAACAGATGTATCTTTCCATTCATCAAATGGCCGCCGCACACTTTGGATTGATTGACTGATTAGATTTTTCAATAAAAAAAAATTATACATATACACACAGTACAAATATTTTAAAAAGTGACCGGGATTGCACTATGAATTCGGGGACTTATTTATATTGTGGTCCCTAGTTTTTACATAAATACATACACTGAGTGTACAAAACATTAGGAACACCTTCCTAATATTGAGTTGCACCCCGTTTTGCCCTCAGAAGAGCCTCAATTTGTCCTGGCATGGACTCTACAATGTGCCGAAAGCAGTCGACAGAGATGCTGGCCCATGTTGTCTCCAATGCATCCCACAGTTGTGTCAAGTTGGCTGGATGTCCTTTGGGTGGTGGACCATTCTTGATACACATGGAAACTGAACCCAGCAGCAATGCAGTTCTTGACACTCTCAAACTGGTGCGCTAGGCACCTACTACCATACCCTTTTCAAAGGCACTTAAATATTTTGTCTTGCCCATTCACCCTCTGAATGGCACACATACACAATACATGTCTCAAGGGTTAAAAATCATTATTTAACCTGTCTCCTCCCCTTCATCTACACTCATTGAAGTGGATTTAACAAGTGACATCAATAAGGGATCATAGCTTTCACCTGGTCAGTCTATGTCATGGAAAGAGCAGGTGTTCCTAATGTTTTGTACACTGAGTGTATACAATTACATAGCTACAGACACATTAAAGAGATACAGACAATAAAATGCTCGACCTCCAGATGAGTATGGGGGGGGGGGGTTAAGTACAATTCTTCTTGTTTTGGGTTGTCTGTAGCTTATTCTTTAGATGTTCGGGGTTGCTGGTGACCCAGGATGTGCTGGCGTAATCAAAGTGACAATGACTGGACTAGCGCTCTTGCCAGTCTTTAGGACAGTGGTCGCCAACCGGTCCATCACCAAACATTTCTGTAGAAAACCCAACGTTAAAAGACGTGTTAGAGGTAGGTGCACTTGATTCAGAAGCCCTCTGCACCGGGTAAGAAAAGTGTTCCCATTTTGAAACATTTCATTTGACATTTCATTTTGAAACCCTTTAACGACCCCGACCACAGCTAAGTTTGATACTAGCCTACATAAGATGTAATAACTTGACCACAGAGAGACTGTCAAAGAATACAGCAAAGAGCTTCTGTTTTTGTGAGATAGTTCATGTTTAAGTTTTTATTCAGCACTGTCAACACTGTTTTTATTCAACACTATTACAAAACATAAAACGCGATATTCCGTACTTCCACTTGCGCTGCAGCTGTAACGAATGAGTAGCCAAGTGTATTGATAGCCCTGCATTTGTATCATTACTAGCAGCTCGTCGTGTATACTTTAATATCGAGGAATATTTCACATTCTATGGTCATAGGAACAACATGAATTTGTGCATGACTGAGGCTGATGCCGTGCGACTCGAGTTTCGCCATCAGGTGGAAGACTGTGGTCTGGTCAGTCACCCGCGGAAAGGAAGGAGGGAGCAGGGACCGTTTGAGGCTGCTCTCTCCCTCCGCTGTGCCTAATGCCGTGTTCATAACAACTGGGAACTCAAAAATCTCGGACTTCCGACTTCAGTGCGTTCAAAACAACTGGAAACTCTGAAAAAAAAATTGACCCGACTGGGAAAAATCGTTTTGAACGGTCATCCAACTCGGAATTTAACTCGGAAACTCTGGTATCTTTCTAGAGCTCCGACTTTCCGACCTGAAGATCACTGATGTCCTGATTTGACCTCGTTTTTTTTCAGTTCCCAGTTGTCTTGAAAGCACCATGACCATCAAACGCAGGTACCATCAGTTCAGTAAAATAAAAAAGCACATTATTTCAAGTGCTACACCAACTGAGATATTTTGTATTTATTTTTATTCAAACAACCACACACCTGATGTGCCAACGACCAACAAAAAGTGTTACGCCTCGAACAAACTGACTGTGTTTTGGGGTTTTGGTACACCAAAAGTACATTCATTTCCAATGGAACGCTGCGTTTACCTTACAGCATTGCGTTGCAGAGGCAGTTGTAGTGCGTTCAGTGTGGTGCAGACGTTGGATTTATCGAATGTATGCGTCAAACTGTATGTGTAAACCGGTTGACAGAAATGGTAGCAGAAGGTGAATGTTCAACTTTTGTTGCACACATATCTAGATGATGCTGCATACTATCTTACGCAATGTCCCAGTTGGTGTGTTCAAAGCGTTAGGCCTACTGCCCAAACATATTATATTTTTATTAGGTTAATATTACATTGTTTAAGTCATGTTTAAAAAAAAAATCTGAGTGGTAGATCTCTGCTTGCTTTTTGACTACGAAAGTCATCTTAACTCAGAAAAGGTTGGTGACCACTGCTTTAGGGTGTCTATAGCTAGGTTTCCATTCAATTGACAGATTTTCATGGAAATATTCAAAATCTGCATAAAAGCAATATGCGCATTTTCACATCAGAGTTGTGTTTCTAGATAAAAGTATGTGTCTAAATACATAAAAATTACAAGTTAAATGGGTTTCCATCACATTTTCAACTCTAGGCCAACTGATGGTTTTGTCACAAGAATGTTGCTTAGGTATAGCGAATGTGCCCACTCTGATATTGGCATGTGCACTCTAGTCAACAGCTTGCAGATACAGTGCGGGTATAGCCTACTACATGATGAGATTTTTATGGACAAAAGTGTGAGAATGTTTTTATTTGTCAAATGACAGCCAAGCTTCGATCATTGGTGGTGTCCTTGGCGTGACCCTGGACAACACCCTGTCGTTCTCTGCTAACATCAAAGCGGTGACCCGATCCTGCAGGTTCATGCTCTACAACAGAAAGCGGTACAGGTCCTAATCCAGTCACTAATCCAATAACTGCAACTCGCTGTTGGCTGGGCTCACTGCCTGTGTCATTAAACCCCTACAATTTATCCAGAACGCTGCAGCCCGTCTGGTGTTCAACCTTCCCAAGTTCTCTCATGTCACCCCGCTCCTCCGCACACTCCACTGGCTTCCAATTGAAGCTCGCATCTACTACAAAACCATGGTGCTTGCCTACGGAGCTGCGAGGGGAACGGCACCTCCTTACCTTTAGGCTCTGATCAGACCCTACACCCAAACGAGGGCACTACGTTCATCCACCTCTGGCCTGCTAGCCCCCCGACCCTACGGAAGCGCAGTTCCCGCTCAGCCTAGTCAAAGCTATTCGCTTCTCTGGTACCCCAATGGTGGAACAAGCTCCCCCACGATGCCAGGACAGCGGAGTCACTGACCACCTTCCGGAGACACTTGAAACCCAACCTCTTTAAGGAATACCTGGAATAGTATAACAGTAATCCTTGGTTGTGTTTATGCCACATATGAAAAGGTAATACATTTTAAAAAGTTAAATGATAAATATTTAGGCAATATCGAAGCGTTAGGTTCTAGGTGCTCTAGGAATAACCGCTTAGATTGGAGAGGAGGCAGAGCGTGCTTTAAGCTTTCCTGAATAACTGGGCCTGCCAGAGTATATGTGGCCATATTATTATAGGATGATTTGGGAGAATGATGATCTGCAACAGACTGCCCATCTCAATATAGTCCTGTGTAGCTCAATTGGTAGAGCATGGTGTTTGTTGCGCCAGGGTTGTGGGTTTGATTCCCAGTATGAAAAAACTATTAAAATGTAAAACTCACTAATGTAAATCGCTCTGGATAAGAGTGCCTGCTAAATGACTAAAATGAAAATGCGTATCAGAAGTAAAAAAATAAAATACAGCCAGACTGGCCTGCTACGTTGCCTTTCTACACATTATAAACTGTCGATAGTAGACCCATAACTGATCCAAATGGAATGAAACATTCAAATCACAGGGCTTTTGAGACGTTATTGAAATGACATCACTGCAGCCTAGAGTAGAATGTTGTACTCACTTGAAAACAATAATGCAATTATTCATTGCATTGTGGTGTTGTAGGATAGTCTAGGTAGGATAATTATATTGTCCTAAACAAGATCAATAGGGGAGCTTTTTGAGATGCGTGTCTCATGTCTTCATTGTTCTTTCATGCGCAATGATGCACCTGGCCTCTCGGCTGCCTAACAGTTATTCCTATTTGTTCTTGTGGATTCCTATCGAAAATGTATGCAGCTTTTAATGTTTTTATGTGTGGTATGATTGCTAGTTATCCTATTGCAGATTTGGACAAACAATCCATCTACCACTATTGCCACTATGAATGGTGGGTCGAGGGCAGGATAGACAGACTGGTAGACTATTGACCTTTGGTATAGTATAGTCGATCCCCGGGACCACCCATACGTAAAAATGTATGCACACATGACTGTAAGTCGCTTTGGATAAAAGCGTCTGCTAAATGGCATATTATTATTATTATTAAGAAATAAGGCCCGAAGGGGTGTGGTATATGGCCAATATACCATGGCTAAGGGCTGTTCATATGCACGACTGTTCTTATGCATGACTATGCTGAGTGCCTGGAAACAGCACTTAGCCTTGGTATATGGGCTCCTTAACAGCTTCTACCCGCAAGCTATAAGACTGCTGAACAATTAATCAAATGGCCAACCGGACTATTTACATTGACCCCCTTTGTTTTTAAACTGCTGCTACTTGCTGTTTATTATCTACAGTTGAAGTCAGAAATTTACATATACTTAGGTTGGAGTCATTAAAACTCGTTTTTCAACCACTCTTGTTTACAAATTATAGTTTTGGCAAGTTGGTTAGGACATCTACTTTGTGCATGACACAAGTAATTCTTCCAACAATTGTTTACAGACAGATTATTTCACTTATAATTCACTGTATCACAATTCCAGTGGGTCAGAAGTTTACATTCACTAAGTTGAATGTGCCTTTAAACAGCTTGGAAAATTCCAGAAAATGATGTCATGGCTTTAGAAGCTTCTGATAGGCTAATTGACATCATTTGAGTCAATTGGAGGAGTCAATTCTTTTCAAGTGAGTACTGTTAAGGAGCCCATATACCAAGACCTGGCCGCGTGGTGCCAGGACAACAACCTCTCCCTCAACGTGACCAAGACAAAGGAGATGATTGTGGACTACAGGAAAAAAAAGAGGACTGAGCACGCCCCCATTCTCATCGACGGGGCTGTAGTGGAACAGGTTGAGAGCTTCAAGTTCCTTGGTGTCCACATCACCAACGAACTATCATGGTCCAAACACACCAAGACAGTCGTGAAGAGGGCACGACAAAGCCTATTCCCCCTCAGGAGACTGAAAAGATTTGGCATGGGTCCTCAGATCCTCAAAAAATTATACAGCTGCACCATCGAGAGCATCCCGCCTGGTATGGCAACTGCTTGGCCTCCGACCGCAAGGCACTACAGAGGGTAGTGCGTACGGCCCAGTACATCACTGGGGCCAAGCTTCCTGCCATCCAGGACCTCTATACCAGGCGGTGTCAGAGGAAGGCCCTCAAAATTGTCAAAGACTCCAGCCACCCTAGTCATAGACTGTTCTCTCTGCTACCGCACGACAAGCGGTACCGGAGTGCCAAGTCTAGGTCCAAAAGACTTCTCAACAGCTTCTACCCCCAAGCCATAAGACTCCTGAACAGCTAATCATGGCTACCCCGACTATTTGCACTGCCCCCCCACCCCATCCTTTTTACGCTGCTGCTACTCTGTTAATTATTTATGCATAGTCACTTTAACTCTACCCACATGTACATATTACCTCAACTACCTCAACTAGCCGGTGCCCCCGCACATTGACTCTGCAACGGTACCCCCCTGTATATATAGCCTCCCTACTGTCACTTTATTTTACTTCTGCTCTTTTTTTCTCAACACTTTTTTTTTTTTTTGTTTTATTTTACTTTTTTTGTTAAAAATAAATGCACTGTTGGTTAAGGGCTGTAAGTAAGCATTTCACTGTAATGTCTGCACCTGTTGTATTCGGCGCATGTGACCAATACAATTTGATTTGATTTGATTTGATTTGACCTGTGGATGTATTTCAAGGCCTACCTTCAAACTCAGTGCCTCTTTGCTTGACATCATGGGAAAATCAAAGGAAATCAGCCAAAACGAGTCCTATATCGACATAACCTGAAAGGCCGCTCAGCAAGGAAGAAGCCACTGCTCCAAAACCGCCATGAAAAAGCCAGACTACGTTTTGCAACTGCACATGGGGACAAAGATCGTACTTTTTGGAGAAATGCTCTCTGGTCTGATGAAACAAAAATAGAACTGATTGGCCATAACCATCGTTATGTTTGGAGAAAAAATGGGTTGCTTGCAAGCTGAAGAACACATTTACATTTACATTATTTAGCAGACGCTCTTATCCAGAGCGACTTACAGTTAGTGAATACATTTTTTATTTTTTATTTTTTATACTGGCCCCCTGTGGGAATCGAACCCACAACCCTGGCGTTGCAAACGCCATGCTCTATCAACTGAGCTACATCCCTGCCGGCCATTCCCTCCCCTACCCTGGACGACGCTGGGCCAATTGTGCGCCGCCCATGAGTCTCCCGGTCGCGGCCGGCTGCGACAGAGCCTGGATTCGAACCAGGATCTCTAGTGGCACAGTTAGCACTGCGATGCAGTGCCTTAGACCACTGCGCCACTCAGGAGTACACCATCCCAAACGTGAAGCACGGGGGTGGCAGCATCATGCTGTGGGGGTGCTTTGCTGCAGGAGGCACAGGTGCGCTTCACAAAATAGATGGCATCATAAGGAAGGAAAATGATGTGGATATATTGAAGCAACATCTCAAGACATCAGTCAGGAAGTTAAAGCTTGGTCGCAAATTGGTCTTCCAAATGGACAATGACCCCAAGCATACTTCCAAAATTGTGGCAAAATGGTTAAGGACAACAAAGTCAAGGTATTGGAGTGGCCATCACAAAGCCCTGACCTCAATCCTATAGAAGATTTGTGGGCAGAACTGAAAAAGCGTGTGCGAGCAAGGAGGCCTACAAACCTGACTCAGTTACACCAGCTCTGTCAGGAGGAACGGGCCAACATTCACCCAACTTATTGTGGGAAGCTTGTGGAAGGCTACCCGAAACGTTTGACCCAAGATAAACAATTGAAAGGCAATGCTACCAAATACTAATTGAGTGTATGTAAACTTCTGACCCACTGGGAATGTGATTAAATAAATAAAAGCTGAAATAAATTATTCTCTCTACTATTATTCTGACATTTCACATTCTTAAAATAAAGTGATCCTAACTGACCTAAGAGAGGGAATTTTTACTAGGATTAAATGTCAGGAATTGTGAAAAACTGAGTTTAAATGTATTTGGCTAAGGTGTATGTAAACTTTCGACTGTATGAATAGTCACTTTACCCCCAACAAACTACCTGGACTAACCTGTACCCCTGCACATTGACTCGGTACCGGTACCCACTGTATATAGCCTCGTTATTGTTATGTAATTTTATTGTGTTGCTTTTTATTTTTTAATTTAGTGTATTTAGTAAATATTTTGTTAACTCTATTTCTTGAACTGCATTGTTGGTTAACGGCTTGTAAGCATTTCACGATAAGGTCTACACCTGTTGTATTCGGCGTATGTGACAAATAACATTTGATTTGATATACCACAAAGGTGCCTTATTGCTATTATAAACTGGTTACCAACATAATTAGAGGGGTAAAAATAAATGTTTTGTCATACCCCTGGTATATGGTCTGATATACCACTGCTTTCAGCCAATCAGCATTCAGGGCTCTAGCCACCCAGTTTAAAATTAAGCAATAAGGGGGTGTGGTACAGTATATGGCCAATGTCTAAGGGCTGTTCTTATGCACGACGCAACGCGGAGTGCCTGGATACAGCCCTTAGCCGTGGTATATTGGCCATATATCACAAACCCCCGAGGTGCCTTATTGCTACTATAAACTGGTTACCAACATAATTAGAAGAGTAAAAAGTAATGTTTTGTCATACCTGTGGTATATGGTCTGATATGCGTTCAGGGCAAGAACCACCCAGTTTATAATCAAAGTTAGTGCAAGGAAAACGGTAGTGCATAAGGGAAGTACCAACACACCATGATAATAGGGGAGGCGCATGTAAGCAGATGGGGACATTTGTTTAGGATGGAAGAATTATATAGTAAAAATTGCAAAAGAGCGAATGTAAACCTAGGGGGAAAAAACGCACTACCATCCCTTGTGCCCAATAAAAAAAACACACAACCCTCCCCAAAGCAAAATAAAAAAGTTTGACAACCCCTGCCCTTTAAATTTCGACCTGTCCCTAATGTAAACTGATTGAGCGAGCTTTACTGGTGTGCAGGCTATTCAATGGGAAACGAAAGCTATTACTATTCTTCCCATGGCGTCCAGCAGCGTAAATGGTAAGACGCATTAAATATGAACTGATTCGATTATTTCCTTACAATGTTTTCTTTTATTGAACTGATTCGATTATTTCCTTACAATGTTTTCTTTTATTGAACTGATTCGATTATTTCCTTACAATGTTTTCTTTTATTATATCCCCTTCCCTTGTAATATTTATGTTTCATATCAAGCGGTATGATGCGTAAATTGTTGTTGTTTCGTGTCGGACGGACGGCTATGATTCAATAGTTCCTAGCCGACTTGACAACACGTTAAAGTTAATTTAGGCGTTTTATATAAAACTCACGTTTCTATGTTTACTTTGTTCTCAGGTATGATGTCTTTATGGTAAAGTTACTATAATAGTAGGATTTTGTTTCTTGGAAGTTCTAACATGCTTTCACTTTCATTTCCGGTAGACTTATAATTAGACTGGTAGACTATAAACAAGGAAGGATGCCTATAGGCAGCTACACTACATTACCGAAAGTATGTGGACACCTGCTCGTCGTACATCTCATTCCAAAATCATGGCCATTAATATGGAGTTGGTCCCCCCTTAGTTGCTATAACAGCCTCCACTCTTCATCCCAAAGATGTTCGATGGGGTTGAGGTCAGGGCTATGTGCAGGCCAGTCAAGTTCTTCCACACCGATCTCGACAAACCATTTCTGTGTGGACCTCACTTTGTGCACAGGGGCATTGTCATGCTGAAACAGGAAAGGGCCTTCCCCAAACTATTGCCACAAAGTTGGAAGCACAGAATTGTCTAGAATGTCATTGTATGCTGTAGTGTTAAGATTTCCCTTCACTGGAACTAAGGGGACTAGCCCAAACCATGAAAAACAGCCCCAGACCATCATTCCTCCTCCACCAAACTTTACAGTTGGAACTATGCATTTGGGCAGGTAGCGTTCTCCTGGCATCAGCCAAACCCAGATTAGTCCGTTGGACTGCCAGATTGTGTAGCATGATTCATCACTCCAGAGAACGCATTTCCACTGCTCCAGAGTCCAATGGCGGCGAGCTTTACACCATTCCAGACGAATCTTGGCATTGCGCGTGGTGATCTTAGGCTTGTGTTTGGCTGGAGTAATACATGCTCCTCCAGCTCAGCGAGAAGGGTGTAATTGCAGACCGCAATTAGGGGTGTTTTAACCTCCCGAGTGGCGCAGTGGTCTAAGGCACTGCATCGCAGTGCTAGCTGTGCCACTAGAGATCCTGGTTCGAATCCAGGCTCTGTCGTAGCCGGCCGCGACCGGGAGACCCATGGGGCGGCGCACAATTGGCCCAGCGTTGTCCAGGGTAGGGGAGGGAATGGCCGGCAGGGATGTAGCTCAGTTGGTAGAGCATGGCGTTTGCAACGCCAGGGTTGTGGGTTCGATTCCCATGGGGGGCCAGTATGAGAAAACATTACAAAAAATATATATATATACTAAATAATGTATGCACTAACTGTAAGTCGCTCTGGATAAGAGCGTCTGCTAAATGACTTAAATGTTAAATGTTTTCTTATATCGGCGTTTCTTGATATCAAGTTACACCCATTGATGCTCGCCATTGGTCCATGGCCGCTTCTTTCGCGTCGGGGACAACAGTTGTTGACAACTGTAGCATTGTAGCTAAGCCTAACCCTAACCCTTTTCCTAACCTGCCACGTTAATTATCCTAACCTGCCACGTTAATTATCCTAACCTGCCACGTTAGTTATCCTAACCTGCCACGTTAGTTATCCTAACCTGCCACGTTAGTTATCCTAACCTGCCACGTTAGTTATCCTAACCTGCCACGTTAGTTATCCTAACCTGCCACGTTAGTTATCCTAACCTGCAATGAAAAAAAATCATCTGTGTCGAGAAACAATCTGTCTCATAACACCGGAACTGACCAATGGCAGGCACTAATTAGCGTTTCCTGATATCAAGGAACGACCACATCAAGAAAAGCCCCGAATTGCAGTCTGCAATTACACCATATTGGGCTCAGCGGCTCCAGAGATGTGCTCTGACCACCACTTGTCTGTCATTTGCTCGTAGATCAGGAGCATAGAGAACAAAAAGACATGTTTAGAACTGATCATTGATCGCATGGTGCTAGAATGACTGCAATTCATTGATTATTGAATGTTGTGATGGACACAGCTTTGTAGAACCAAAACATATACTACCCATGCGGAACAAATCCAAACTCAAGAACGAATTGTTTGGGGGGCTGCAGTTTGCGACTGTGCTTATCACCTTGCCTGGCTACACAATCTAGTCCGGTTGCGGCCACAACTAGATCTCTATTCAAATGTATCAAGAAATAATCGTATTTGTATGCTTAGCAATCAACAAAGGTACATTGTTTAAAGCACACGTTTACAAGTCTCAGTTACAAATGACAGTTCCAATAAGCCTGAACGGCATGACAAACTTGGCTAGGTTGTAGATTCGAAGGACCATTAAAATAGGGCAAAACGTAGGTGCTGGTATTAGGTAGTAACCACTACAGAATGTCCGTCCAAAACATTGAGGAGGCAGTATTTCCAGATTAAGAGGGATGCTGGCCCATGTTGTCTCCAATGCTTCCCACAGTTGTGTCAAGTTGGCTGGATGTCCTTTGGGTGGTGGACCATTCTTGATACACACGGGAAACTGTTGAGCGTGAAAAACTCAGCAGCGTTGCAGTTCTTGACACGCTTCAACCGGTGAGCCTGGCACCTACTACCATACCCCGTTCAAAGGCACTTAAATCTTTTGTCTTGCCCATTCACCCTCAGAATGGCACACATACACAATCCATGTCTCAATCGTCTCAATTTAAAGATGCACTATGCAGAAATTGCAACGCCATTTCCTGGTTGCTAAAATTCGAGTAGTTTGCCTAATTTCAATTTGTGACCTAAACAAGCAAGTATAGTGTACAGAATCAGTGTACCATCTAAACTGCTGTGAAATATATTTTCCATAACCAAAAATATTGTATTTTCAGCTGTTTGAAGCTGGTGTCCAAAAACGAAAGGAAAAGACGCAAAAACAAAACTTAAGAACGGGAAGCACAGAAATAGTACACATAGAACAGATCTACCGCTTCTTAGACTTGCTTTCAATGCGAATGACAGATCAATAACACACTTTTCTATGTGAATTTGGTCGGGTCCCCAAAAAAGTTACATATTGTAGCTTTAACAGATGACATCAATAAGGGATCATAGTTTTCACCTGGATTCACCTGGTCAGTTTATGTAATGGAAAAGGCAGGTGTTCCTAGTGTTTTGTGCACTCAGTATACATCACATTGAAAATACTCATATTATGCACGCACAAATACAGCTGAAACATGGAGCAACTTGTAACTTGGCTTCAGAGAACTCACGAACTGTCCACTTGTCTTCACCGCAACTCACTGGCTGGAATCCGTTGACGGTACCATTACTGGTACTGTAATCTATTGTATGGGGTGGGGGAGGGAAGGAGGAGAGGTGTTTGAATTCAGGCTAAGTGATGTTGCAATTCACCTAATATCCAGAAGGGGCCTGCGTTTTACATGTAGCTCCTATTTTTGTGGTTTACTTTTAACAATGGAAACTGATTTATTTGTATGATGTGCCTTTCTGATTGTATATTTTTTGTATAATATAAAACAGTACTGCCATAAACAAAGTAATGTTGCCCATTTGCTTTTTGTGTGACATTCTATTTTGAATATTCACAAATACAGTAAGTGAACTGCTACTGTGTTTTACGTAGCATTTTTTACAGTACAAAACACAATTTGATACATTTACATTTTAGTCATTTAGCAGACTGTTCCAATATCACACTGTAATTACAGCTTCCCTTCTATTTCCTATTGTTCTATTCTATTCTTCTATTTATTTTCCCTGTCCAGACCCTAGTCAAGGGAATGGCTACCAGGAGGACTTCAGCTGTTCTGAGAGTAACTCTGAGAGTAGTGCTACAGAAGAGGAATCAGACAGTGATGCAGCAGGACAACAGCATGGGCACACTCCATCTACCTCAGCCCAGTCTCAGAAGGTCAGAACTAAGGCCATAAATATCAAGCATCCTCTATTTTAGTAGTTTCAATCTGGGGCTCAAATTAAAATGTGTATGTAAAAGATAAATAAAATAGCCTGTACAAATTAACTGTTCAACTTTACAAACGGCACTCCATATAATTCCTTCTAAAAAGAAAAGTGTGAACAATATGATGTATACAATATGTAATATGGTAATTTAGCGGATGGTTTTATCCAAAAACGTATATTTAACAGATATATTCTGTGTAATTCATACTGTCATATCTATTTCAGTTTGATTGATTATATTATATTTGATCAGGATCAGGAAGAGCCTTGCAGGTACTACAACAGTGGTCACTGCCGGGATGGGAAAAGGTGCCACTACCTACACGTCTGCAAATACGCCCTGAAAGGCAACTGTCGCAATGGGACCAAGTGTCGCCTCAAGCACCCCAGCTCCTCCTCTGACAGAGATGGAAGTGGTGGGAAGAGAGAAAGGAGGAGGTCTTCATCTGGAGGGAGAGGAGGAGGAGGTGGGAGAGAAAGGAGGAGGTCTTCATCTGGAGGGAGAGGAGGAGGAGGAGGAGGTGGGAGAGAAAGGAGGAGCTCCTCATCTGGAGGTAGAGGCAGAGGTGGGAGAGAAAGGAGGAGGTCTTCATCTGGAGGGAGAGGAGGAGGTGGAAGGAGGGACAGGAGGAGGTCTTTATCTGGAGTGAGAAGAGGAGACGGGGCCAGGGAAAGGTCTTCATCTAGAGGTGAGACGTGTACTATGCTGTAATAGGATCAAGTGAGGGAGGGAGTCGACAAGTTTGCTTCCATTCGGCCTCCCGAGTGGCGCAGCGGTCTAAGGCACTGCATCGCAGTGCTTGAGGCATCACTACAGACCCTGGTTCGGTCCCGGGCTGTTTCGCAGCCGGCCGCGACCGGGAGACTCATGAGGCTCACAGCGTCGTCCGGGTTAGGGGAGGGTTTGGCCGGCCGGGATGTCCTTGTCCCATCACGCTCTAGCGACTCCTGTGGCAGGTCGGGCGCATGCACGCTTACATGGTCGCCAGTTGTACGGTGTTTCCTCCGACACATTGGTGCGGCTGGCTTCCGGGTTAAGCGAATAGTGTGTTAAGAAGCAGTGCGGCTTGTCATGGTCGTGTTTCGGAGGACGCATGGCTCTCGACCTTTGCCTCTCCCGAGTCCGTACGGGAGTTGCAGCAATGGAACAAGAGAAGAAAAAAAAAACGTTTGCTTCCATTCAATCCATAAACCTTGAAACGTTTAGAAATGTTAATTGACCAAGTCCAAAATTGGACAATGGCCTAATCAAGCTAATATGTTTGTGACCATGAATATAGATATGTATGGATGCAATGAATGAGTGTGTTGGGAGTATAATTTACTAGTATCCATTTTGTGCCTCCCTGTCAGGGACTCAGCTTGACTTTAGCGGGCCCTACAAATGGCAGTTGGACGATGGACATGGCTGGAAGGACATAGCCAACGATCACATCCTGGAGGCACAGTATTCCCAACCCAACACCAAGGGCATCAATATCTACAACACCCCCTATGGGTAAGGAGAGGAAGTACACCTGGTGGTATTAGTTTAGTTCAGAGCCAGATACATTGTCTGTGTATGTATATGTATATGTATATGTGTATATATATATATATATATATATATATATATATATATATATATATATATTTTGTATATATATTTTTGTTATTTTTCATGTTTGTTATATATATATATATATGCATGCATGCTTTGGTTGACTGATCAAAAGTCTTTCAAGGACTTTGAAAGAATACTTTTGGTAATTGAGACGCGCTCTCTCTCTCTCTCTCTCTCTCTCTCTCTCTCTCTCTCTCTCTCTCTCTGTAGGGCAGTGAGTATTGATTTCAAGGCGATGAGAGTCCGCGGTAAGAAGAATCTGAGGTTGAGGCGTTTGGATGGTCAGCAGACAGAGTGGATCTGGTTCTACTCTAATAGCAAAGGCTGGACCAAGTATGGAGAAAAGGTACAGCAGAAGACCAGGCAACAACCCCAAGTGTACCTTTATCTTTAGTACCTGAACTTAGGAAGATACCAGGGTTGAGGTCAATTCCATTTCAATTCAGTCAATTCAGGAAGTAAACTGAACCATGGAAACCTCTTTTGGAACTCTGGAATCCTCTACTCCAGTCTTAATTAAGCTTAGAAACGTAATATCCTATGACATGTAATGTTATTGAGAGAAAAAGGGGCCCAGAAACCATTGTTGAGTGACAGGAAGTTTGTTTTTTCTCTCAGGATCCCAAGGGAAACCCAGGCCCCATCCAGAGTTCTGCGATCGAGAAGAAATTCCAAAGCAACCGTAATGGTTCTCTCACGTTCAACATCGGCTCCGATACCATCGAGATCCGATTCAGACGTGAGTCAGACTGAAAGAAACCTAAGACAAAGGCTTATATTGACATTACGCCAATGTTGACATTAAAACTTGAATATCAAATCAATCCATTTTTATTTGTCACATGCGCCCAATACAACTGGTACCATGAAATACTTACTTACGAGCCCTTTCCCAACAATGAGTTAAAAAGTAGGAAACATTTGCTAAAGGAAAGGAAATAGTAATACAATAAAATAACAATAGAGGCGATACAATGTATATATACAGTGCCTTCGGAAAGTGTTCAGACCCCTTCACTTTTTCCACATTTTGTTAGGTTACAGCCTTATTCTAAAATTGTTTTTTCCCCTCATTAATCTACACACATTACCCCATAATGACAGAGCAAAAACAGGTTTTTAGAAATGTTTGCTAATTTATTAAAAATTAAAAACTGAAATATAACATTTACATAAGTATTCAGACCCTTTACTCAGTACTTTGAAGCACCTTTGGCAGCGATTACAGCCTTGAGTCGTCTTGGGTATGACGCTACAAGCTTGGCACACCAGTATTTGGGGAGTTTCTCCCATTCTTCTCTGCAGATCCTCTCAAGCTCTGTCAGGTTGGATGGGGAGCGTCGCTGCACAGCTATTTTCAGGTCTCTCCAGAGATGTTCGATCGGGTTCAAGTCCGGGCTCTGGCTGGGCCAGTCAAGGACATTCAGAAACTTGTCCCGAAGCCACTCCTGCGTTGTCTTGGCTGTGTGCTTAGGGTCGTTGTCCTGTTGGAAGGTGAACCTTCGCCCCAGTCTGAGGTCCTGAGTGCTCTGGAGCAGGTTTTCATCAAGGATCTCTCTGTACTTTGCTCCGTTCATCTTTCCCTCGATCCTGACTAGTCTCCCAGTCCCTGCCGCTGAAAAACATCCCCACAGCATGATGCTGCCACCACCATGCTTCACTGTAGGGATGGTGCCAGGTTTCCTCCAGACGTGACGATTGACATTCAGGCCGAAGAGTTCAGTCTTGGTTTCATCAGACCAGAGAATCATGATTCTCATAGTCTGAGAGTCTTTAGGTACCTTTTGGTGAACTCCAAGAGGGCTGTCATGTGCCTTTTACTGAGGAGTGGCTTCCGTCTGACCACTCTACCATAAAGCCTGATTGGTGTTCTTGGGGACCTTCAATGCTGCAGAAATGTTTTGGTACCCTTCCCCAGATCTCTGCCTACGACACAATCCTGTCTCGGCGCTGTATGGACAATTCCTTCGACCTCATGGCTTGGTTTTTGCTCTGACATGCACTGTGAGCTGTGGGACCTTATTTAGAAAGGTGCATTTCCAAATCATGTCCAATCAATTGAATTTACCATAGGTGGACTCCAATCAAGTTGTAGAAACATCTCAAGGATGATCAATGGAAACAGGATGCACCTGAGCTCAATTTCGAGTCTCATAGCAAAGGGTCTGAATACTTAGAGTACCAGTCAAAAGTTTGGACACACCTACTCATTCAAGGTTTTTTCTTTATTTTTACTATTTTATACATTTGTATAATAATAGTGAAGACATCAAAACTATGAAATGACACATATGGAATCATGTAGTAACCAAAAAAGTGTTAAACAAATCAAAATATATTTTAGATTCTTCAAAGTAGCCACCCTTTGCCTTGATGACAGCTTTGCACACTTGGCATTCTCTCAACCAGCTTCATGAGGAATGCTTTTCCAACAGTCTTGAAAGAGTTCCCACATATGCCAAGCACTTGTTGGCTGCTTTTCCTTCACTCTGCGGTCCAACTCATCCCAAACCATCTCAATTGGGTTGTGGTCTGGTGATTGTGGAGGCCAGGTCATCTGATGCAGCACTCCATCACTCTCCTCCTTGGTCAAATAGCCCTTACACAGCCTGGAGGTGTGTTGGGTCATTGTCCTGTTGAAAAACAAATAATAATCCCACTAAGGGCAAACCAGATGGGATGATGTATCGCTGCAGAATGCTGTGGTAGCCATGCTGGTTAAGTGTGCCTTGAATTCTAAATAAATCACTGACAGTGTCACCAGCAAAGCACCCCCACACCATCACCCCTCCTCCTCCATGCTTCACGGTGGGAACCACACGTGGAGATCATCCGTTCACCTACTCTGCGTCTCACAAAGACACGGCGGTTGGAACCAAAAATCTCAAATTTGGACTCATCAGACCAAAGGACAGATTTCCACCGGTCTAATGTCCATTGCTCGTGTTTCTTGGCCCAAGTAAGTCTCTTCTTATTATTGGTGTCCTTTAGTAGTGGTTTCTTTGCAGCAATTCGACCATGAAGACCTGATTCACGCGGTCTCCTCTGAAAAGTCGATGTTGAGATGTCTGTTACTTGAACTCTGTGAAGCATTTATTTGGGCTGCAATTTCTGAGGCTGGTAACTCTAATGAACTTATCCTCTGCAGCAGAGGTAACTCTGGGTCTTTCTTTCCTGTGGTGGTCCTCATGAGAGCCAGTTTCATCATAGCGCTTGATGTTTTTTGTGACTGCACTTGAAGAAACTTTCAAAGTTCTTGACATTTTCCGGATTGACTGACCTTCATATCTTAAAGTAATGATGGACTGTCGTTTCTCTTTGCTTATTTGAGCTGTTCTGCCCATAATATGGACTTGGGTCTTTTACCAAATAGGGCTATATTCTGTATACCACCTGATTGGCTCAAACGCATTAAGAAGGAAATAAATTCCTCAAATTAACTTTGAACACAGCACACCTGTTAATTGAAATGCATTCCAGGTGACTACCTCATGAAGCTGGTTGAGAGAATGCCAAGAGTGTGCAAAGCTGCCATCAAGGCAAAGGGTGGCTACTTTGAAGAATATAAAATATAAAATGATTTGTTTAATACTTTTTTTGGTTACTACATGATTCCATATGTGTTATTTCATAGTTTTGATGTCTTCACTATTATTCTACAATGTAGAAAATAGTAAAAATAAAGAAAAACATTTGAATGAGTAGGTGTGTCCACATCTTTTGACTGGTACTGTATGTAAATAAGGTATTTCTGTTTTTAATAAATTTGCAAACATTTCTTTAAACCTGTTTTCGCTTTGTCCTTATGGGGTATTGTGTGTAGATTGCTGAGGACATTTTATTTATTTAATCCATTTTAGAATAAGGCTGTAACGTAATATGTATGTATACATATACACATTTTTAGCGCGTTCCTCTGACACCGCCTGTTATAGAGCTCCTGGATGTACTGGGCAGTACGTACTACCCACTGTAGCGCCTTGTGGTCGATGCCAAGCTTATGCCAGTCTGTGACTCACTCAAAACAGAAAGACTCAACGTAACTGGCAAAGTGAAAGTATGTGAATAAGATTACATTTTCTGCGTTGCTTATTAGTTTCTTTGTTCATTATTTGTGTGTGTGTGTCTCAGAAATGAGACAGGTGAGCAGCAAGAGGAAGAGAAAAGTTGTCCGTCGTCCAAAGTACCAACCACCCCAAAGCGGAAATCTGTAAGTACAATTGAACGGATTGACCCTTTAGGAGAAGACATTGACTGTGCCATAGATAAAACCCTCATTATTTGAATATGCTGATTTTTTATGTATTGATAATCTACTTGAGGTAAACGGAACGGTCTCTCTGATTGAACAGAACTGGTCGAGTGACGTCTGCTTTCCAGACAATGAAGATGTCCCCAGCGGGCCAGAGTGGATCTCCAGAGTGGCAGTTTGAGGGGAAAAGTGGGCGATGGCACACCTTCAAAGACAGTGTATGCTCAGTGTCCAGTGCTGACATTGAAGAACAGAACCAGCAGGACTCCAATGGATCCATGTCCTTCACTGTGAACGGACAGGCCTACAAGCTGGACTTCTCAGGTAGGAGGCCTCAAGAAGTGTGTACCCTTGCAGACGATGTGTAACTCATGTTAGAGGAGACAACTTTAGTGTGATCACTTCTGAAGGTAGTCATTCTTATAGTAGGTCTTAATCAATTAGATTTTCTAGGAAAGGAATGACAATATGTATTTAGCCCTTGTTTGAATCATTCTCTATATGTCTGTCTTTTGCAGCCATGACGCAAACCAACCTGTCTACAAGGGTGACTCGCAACATCAGGCGAAAGTAGAATTGTTGGGTTGCTGTTGTTTTCATGCAAGAACCTGCCATTAGCTCACTAACGAAATACATGTCTATTGCAGAAAAGGCCTACAGTACTGTACTGTACTTAATAATAACAATAATAATACTTTTTGACTACAGATATCGGATATACTGTACTCCTGTAGACACTGTGTATGAAACAACATACACACAAAAGAAAAAACTGTTAACCTTTTTTTGTGCCTGTTTTTTTTGTTGCCCTGCAAAGCAAAGTGCAGTATCTGCAAATGTGGTAAAAACAAATATTTTATCTGTTGTAATGGCCTGGTAATATGTGATAATAAGGCATTTAGTTTCCTGACAAGAACAAGCCAGTCAATCAGAATATATCATGAAGTACCAGAAATTGCTGTATGTCTGGACAGATAAATACTTATTTTAAGCAGATAGTGCACTTTGCCTTTATAGGGTATACATATATGATGAATGCTGTAGCAGACTGGCATGCTCAAGTAACTGGGACCTTTAGTTAGATAACATTTGTGTGCATGATGTTGAAATGTAGGTAATAATACCTTTTATCTCTGTTGTTTGAAAAGATGGGAGTATTCAAAGCCATAATTAAATAAGCCTTAGTATACACACTTAAAATATTAAAACTTTGAATCAAGGGTAATCTCCAATGATGTGTGTATATATACACTACCGTTCAAAAGTTTGGGGTCACTTAGAAAGTTCCTTGTTTTCCATGAAAACATACATGAAATGAGTTTGAATAGGATTTATAGCAAAATGAATAGGAAATGTAGAATGTAGAAATAATGATTTTTAATTGAAATAATAATTGTGTCTTTCAAACTTTGCTTTTCGTCAAAGAATCCTCCATTTGCAGCAATTACAGCCTTGCAGACCTTTGGCATTCTAGTTGTCAATTTGTTGAGGTAATCTGAAGAGATTTCAACCCATGCTTCCTGAAGCACCTCCCACAAGTTGGATTGGCTTGATGGGCACTTCTTACATACCATACGGTCAAGCTGCTCCCACAACAGCTCAATAGGGTTGAGATCCGGTGACTGTGCTGGCCACTCCATTATAGACAGAATACCAAGCTGACTGCTTCTTCCCTAAATAGTTATTGCATAGTTTGGAGCTGTGCTTTGGGTCATTGTCCTGTTGTAGGAGGAAATTAGCTCCAATCAAGCGCCGTCCACAGGGTATGGCATGGCGTTGCAAAATGGAGTGATAGCCTTCCTTCTTCAAGATCCCTTTTACCCTGTACAAATCTCCCACTTTACCACCACCAAAGCACCCCCAGCCCATCACATTGCCTCCACCATGCTTGACAGATGGCATCAAGCACTCCTCCAGCATCTTTTCATTTGGTCTGCGTCTCACAAATGTTCTTCTTTGTGATCCGAACACCTCAAACTTCGATTCGTCTGTCCATAACACTTTTTTCCAATCTTCCTCTGTCCAGTGTCTGTGTTCTTTTGCCCATCTTAATCTTTTGTTTTTATTGGCCAGTCTGAGATATGGCTTTTTCTTTGCAACTCTGCCTAGAAGGTCAGCATCCCGGAGTCACCTCTTCACTGTTGACGTTGATACTGGTGTTTTGCGGGTACTATTTAATGAAGCTGCCAGTTGAGGACCTGTGAGGCGTCTGTTTCTCAAACTAGACACTAATGTATTTGTCCTCTTGCTCAGTTATGCACCGGGGCCTCCCACTCCTCTTTCTATTCTGGTTAGAGCCAGTTTGCGCTGTTCTGTGAAGGGAGTAGTACACAGCATTGTACGAGATCTTCAGTTTCTTGGCAATTTCTCGCATGGAATAGCCTTCATTTCTCAGAACAAGAATAGACTGACGAGTTTCAGAAGAAAGTTATTTGTTTCTGGCCATTTTGAGCCTGTAATCAAACCCACAATTGCTGATGCTCCAGATACTCAACTAGTCTCAAGAAGGACAGTTTTATTGTTTCTTTAATCAGCACAACCGTTTTCAGCTGTGCTAACATAATTGCAAAAGGGTTTTCTAGTGATCAATTAGCCTTTTTTTAAATGATAAACTTGGATTAGCAAACACAACGTGCCATTGGAACACAGGACTGATGGTTGCTGATAATGGGCCTCTGTACGCCTATGTAGATATTCCATTTAAAAATCAGCCGTTTCCAGCTATAATAGCCATTTACAACATTAACAATGTCTACACTGGATTGAATGTTATTTTAATGGACAAAAAAATTGCTTTTCTTTCAAAAACAAGAAAATGTCTAAGTGACAAACTTTTGAACGGTAGTCATAGGTCATCTCGCTTGTGTTAATTTCTTACATGGCTGTTCTAAATACCCCTAGATGAGTAAAATGTATTGGTGCAATAATAAATGCTCAGAAGAACTGTGAGTAAACAAATCCTGTTACGAATGCCTTAAAATGTTCCTAAAAGGGGATTGACGCTTGTCGTATGTACCTCAATATGATTGAAAGCTTAAACTGCCATATTGTTACTGTACACAATGAATAAAGATAAACTGTATGTTTCCATAAAATATGTTTTTGATCAATAGCAGAATAGAATCTGAAATGTTCATTTGAATGCTCATCACTTTAAATTGACTACATGATTTTTCACTTTGTTTGTTATAATGATACATTTTATTTTTTGTATCTGTTAATTACAGTATTGTTAAGGGGGTTGGTATGTTCACGAGCATTACAGGTCAAAATTACTCAGTTATCAATTGGATTGACAAAAGTTTTTCAGTTGCACCTTATTATCTACATTACTGCTTGCATAGGCGATTGTCAATAACACACCAACAAAACACTTTCTTGTCGTATGCCTAATGCTGATGTCACCGCTGACTACTTGAGCAATAAATAGGCCACAGCAAAAATATCTAATCAAGTATTGAATTAATAGGAACCCATAGGCCTGCCGGTATATCATTCTGTACATGTACATTATGTATAGGAAATAGTTTCAGACTTACCAGTCTAATCCTTATTGAAGGAATATGAGGAGGAGGAGGAAGAGGACTTCTATGGGCAGAGCACACCTAGCCAGTCTGCCTCAGGTAAGTTAAAGGGCAAGAGCTACAGAAACTGACCTTAGATCAGTGCAAAGGGGCAACTTACTTCTACTGCAACAGATGATGCACAATTGCTATTCCTAATTTTGACTGCCAGGGGGAGCCACTTTTGAGTGGCAGCTGTATGAAGGACAGCGGTGGCTGCGTATTGACAATGACCATGTGATCGAGACCCACTACTGCCTGCCTGGGGCCAAAGGAATGAACATCTACCCATCACACATGGGGTCAGTGTACTGTAGGCGTTTAGTGGCATAAAAATGTATACGGCTGCATCCCAATAGTCAATGGTGTTCTTTCCTTGTCCCCTTTCCTTGATAGATAATATTGGTTCAAGGAGGTGAACAGCTGGCTTTCGACTCTGTCAACCACCGCATTCTTATTGACAGACTAATAGCCTTGGTTTCTCAAATGACTGCCTCGCCTGGTTCACCAACTACTTCTCAGATAGAGTTCAATGTGTCAAATCGGAGGGTCTGTTGTCTGGAACTATGGCAGTCTCTATGGGGGTGCCACAGGGTTCAATTCTTGGGCCGACTCTTTTCTCCGTGTATATCAATGATGTCGCTCTTGCTGCTGGTGACTCTCAGATCCACCTCTACGCAGACGACACCATTTTGTATACATCTGGCCCTTCATTGGACACTGTGTTAACAAACCTCCAAACGAGCTTCAATGCCATACAACACTCCTTCAGTAGCCTCCAACTGCTCTTAAACACTAGTAAAACTAAATGCATGCTCTTCAATCGAACGCTGCTGGCACCCGCCCACCCGACTAGAATCACTACTCTCGACGGGTCTGACCTAGAGTATGTGGACAACTACAAATACCTAGGTGTCTGGTTAGACTGTAAACTCTCCTTTCAGACTCACATTAAGAATCTCCAATCCAAAGTTAAATCTAGAATCGGTTTCCTATTTCGCAACAAAGCCTCCTTCACTCATGCTGCCAAACATGCCCTCGTAAAACTGACTATCCTACCGATCCTTGACTTCGGCGATGTCATTTACAAAATAGCCTCCAACACTCTACTCAGCAAATTGGATGTAGTCTATCACAGTGCCATCCGTTTTGTCTCCAAAGCCCCATATACTACCTACCACTGTGACCTGTACGCTCTTGTTGGCTGGTCCTCACTACATATTCGTCGCCAAACCCACTGGCTCCAGGCCATCTATAAATCACTGCTAGGCAAATCCCCGCCTTATCTTAGCTCATTGGTCACCATAGCAACACCCACCCGTAGTATGCGCTCCAGCAGGTATATCTCACTGGTCATCCCCAAAGCCAACACCTCCTTTGGCCGCCATTCCTTCCAGTTCTCTACTGCCAATGACTGGAACAAATTGCAAAAATCTCTGAAGCTGGAGACTCTTATCTCCCTCACTAACTTTAAGCATCAGTTGTCAGAGCACCTTACCGATCACTGCACCTGTACACAGCCCATTTGAAATTAGCCCACCCAACTACCTCATCCCTATATTGTTATTTATTTTGCTCATTTGCACCCCAGTATCTCTATTTGCACATCATCTCCTGCACATCTATCATTCCAGTGTTAATACTAATTGTAATTATTTTGCACTATAGCCTATTTATTGCCTTACTTCCATAACTTGCTACATTTGCACATACTGTATATATATTTTCTGTTGTATTTTTTGACTTTATGTTTTG
Source organism: Coregonus clupeaformis (assembly GCF_020615455.1). NCBI lineage: Eukaryota > Metazoa > Chordata > Actinopteri > Salmoniformes > Salmonidae > Coregonus > Coregonus clupeaformis. The sequence goes on along the minus strand of NC_059219.1, from coordinate 33,390,391 downwards.
TTTTAACCCATATGTAACTCTGTGTTGTTGTTTTTATCGCACTGCTTTGCTTTATCTTGGCCAGGTCGCAGTTGTAAATGACAACTTGTTCTCAACTGGCTTACCTGGTTAAATAAAGGTTAAATAAAAAAATAAAAAAATAAAAACAGGAGAGGAAGCATTTTAAGAGTATTAAGACTAACCTAGGATCTGATGACTTATTTGTTATACTGTATGTTATACAATAGTTCAATAACTTAAGGTCTGACTTATACGTTTTTGAACAAACACAGGTGGATTGTGTGTGTAGCCTTTCTGCTTTGTCTATTCTAGGCAGGTCTATATAGATTTTGATCAGATTGAGGCTCAAAATGCTGCCATGGGCGTACTGCGACTCACGTTCCTACCTCAGGGTCAAAGTGAAGACATCGGGTGGTATTTCAAAGACAATCGGATATGGCGTGAATACGGTTCTTTGGTGAGTGAATCTGAAAGTTCCCAAATGGTCCTATAACACAAAGTTTTAAATTGGAATTAAATACAAATGAAATTCCCCCTGCATATTTCATCTCTCTCTCTCTCTCTCTCTCTCTCTCTCTCTCTCTCTCTCTCTCTCTCTCTTCTTTCACCCACCCCTTGTCACTTGGGGCTTGATTCAATCCATAGCGTGGAAGATCTGTGTTTTAGCGCGATTGACATTTAAAGGCAATGTTACCACATTCGCGGAGACTGCATTCACGGTAAACACTGCATATTTTGGCTCAATCATAAATTACCTTTAAATGTCAACCGCGCTACAAGGCAGGTCTTCCGCACTATGGATTGAATCGAGCCCTTAAAGGGTACATCTGCAGTTGCTACATCCATTTTTGGACTTAATGATATGTACCTATTGACTCTTGAAGAATATACAGTGGGGAAAAAAAGTATTTAGTCAGCCACCAATTGTGCAAGTTCTCCCACTTAAAAAGATGAGAGAGGCCTGTAATTTTCATCATAGGTACATGTCAACTATGACAGACAAATTGAGAATTTTTTTTCCAGAAAATCACATTGTAGGAATTTTAATGAATTTATTTGCAAATTATGGTGGAAAATAAGTATTTGGTCACCTACAAACAAGCAAGATTTCTGGCTCTCACATACCTGTAACTTCTTCTTTAAGAGGCTCCTCTGTCCTCCACTCGTTACCTGTATTAATGGCACCTGTTTGAACTTGTTATCAGTATAAAAGACACCTGTCCACAACCTCAAACAGTCACACTCCAAACTCCACTATGGCCAAGACCAAAGAGCTGTCAAAGGACACCAGAAACAAAATTGTAGACCTGCACCAGGCTGGGAAGACTGAATCTGCAATAGGTAAGCAGCTTGGTTTGAAGAAATCAACTGTGGGAGCAATTATTAGGAAATGGAAGACATACAAGACCACTGATAATCTCCCTCGATCTGGGGCTCCACGCAAGATCTCACCCCGTGGGGTCAAAATGATCACAAGAATGGTGAGCAAAAATCCCAGAACCACACGGGGGGACCTAGTGAATGACCTGCAGAGAGCTGGGACCAAAGTAACAAAGCCTACCATCAGTAACACACTACGCCGCCAGGGACTAAAATCCTGCAGTGCCAGACGTGTCCCCCTGCTTAAGCCAGTACATGTCCAGGCCCGTCTGAAGTTTGCTAGAGTGCATTTGGATGATCCAGAAGAGGATTGGGAGAATGTCATATGGTCAGATGAAACCAAAATAGAACTTTTTGGTAAAAACTCAACTCGTCATGTTTGGAGGACAAAGAATGCTGAGTTGCATCCAAAGAACACCATACATACTGTGAAGCATTGGGGTGGAAACATCATGCTTTGGGGCTGTTTTTCTGCAAAGGGACCAGGACGACTGATCCGTGTAAAGGAAAGAATGAATGGGGCCATGTATCGTGAGATTTTGAGTGAAAACCTCCTTCCATCAGTAAGGGCATTGAAGAATGTAAAAATGTAAATGAAGATGAAACGTGGCTGGGTCTTTCAGCATGACAATGATCTCAAACACACCGCCCGGGCAACGAAGGAGTGTCTTCGTAAGAAGCATTTCAAGGTCCTGGAGTGGCCTAGCCAGTCTCCAGATCTCAACCCCATAGAAAATCTTTGGAGGGAGTTGAAAGTCTGTGTTGCCCAGCGACAGCCCCAAAACATCACTGCTCTAGAGGAGATCTGCATGGAGGAATGGGCCAAAATACCAGCAACAGTGTGTGAAAACCTTGTGAAGACTTACAGAAAACGTTTGACCTGTGTCATTGCCAACAAAGGGTATATAACAAAGTATTGAGAAACTTTTGTTATTGACCAAATACTTATTTTCCACCATAATTTGCAAATAAATTCATTAAAAATCCTACAATGTGATTTTCTGGATTTTTTTTCTCAATTTGTCTGTCATAGTTGACATGTACCTATGATGAAAATTACAGGCCTCTCTCATCTTTTTAAGTGGGAGAACTTGCACAATTGGTGGCTGACTAAATACTTTTTTCCCCCACTGTATATATATATACAGTACCAGTCAAAACTTTGGACACACCTACTCATTCCAGGGGTTTTCTTTATTTTTACTATTTTCTACATTGTAGAATAATAGTGAAGGCATCAAAACTATGAAATAACACATTTAAAATGATGTAGTAGCCAGAAAAGTGTTAAACAAATCAAAATATATTTTATATTTGAGATTCTTCAAATAGTCACCCTTTGCCTTGATGACAGCTTTGCACACTCTTGGCATTCTCTCAACCAGCTTCACCTGGAATGCTTTTCCAACAGTCTTGAAGGAGTTCCCACATATGCTGGGCACTTGTTGGAAGCTTTTCCTTCACTCTGCGGTCCGACTCATCCCAAACCATCTCAATTGGGTTGAGGTCGGGTGATTGTGGAGGCCAGGTCATCTGATGCAGCACCATCACTCTCCTTCTTGGTCAAATAGCCCTTACACAGCCTGGAGGTGTGTTGGGTCATTGTCCTGTTGAAAAACAAATGTGATTTTCTGTTTTTTTTTTCTCTTTTTGTCTGTCATAGTTGACGTGTACCTATGATGAAAATTACAGGCCTCTCATCTTTTTAAGTGGGAGAACTTGCACAATTGGTGGCTGACTAAATACTTTTTTTTCCCACTGTGACTTATAAATGCCTCATGAGCTTAGTTCAGCTGCTGTTCCCCATCAGAATCCACAATATAAGCTTGCTTTACTCCAATGTTTGTAAACAAATGAAATGTAAACAAACATTTAATAGCCTCAAAACATGGTTAAAACTATAATTTTGATATCATGGCTGGTCAGTCCTTGCAATCATAGCTGTCTATGAATTTGAGATTGGTTACATTTCTCCAGCTTCCTCCCTTACCTTTTTACCAAAACAGGGGCGTGGAGAATGATTTGTTATTGTTTCAACAGCTGATTGCCACTTTAAGCTTTCTTTTTTTTTGTAGAGCAATCGACAATACTCTGCATATCCTGCCAGACAACATTTTCCCTTACAATACAAAGGTTTCTCTTACCATATGTATGTCTTCTTCAGCTATGACACAGACCAATTCAGCCACTCGGGTACAGAGAAACGTCCTGCGGCGTCCAAAGTTCAACTCCATTGTCTCAGGGAATGGCAGGTATGAGGCTTCATCCACAGCCTTATTCCATTTTGGCCCCTAGCCTCTGCCCCTAGGGCCTACGGTGAACAGCTAAGGCCCCTAGCCTCTGCCCCTAGGGCCTACGGTGAACAGCAGGTATATTGGCCCCTAGCCTCTGCCCCTAGGGCCTACGGTGAACAGCAGGTATATTGGCCCCTAGCCTCTGCCCCTAGGGCCTACGGTGAACAGCAGGTATTTTGGCCCCTAGCCTCTGCCCCTAGGACCTATGGTGAACAGCAGGTATATTGGCCCCTAGCCTCTGCCCCTAGGGCCTACGGTGAACAGCAGGTATATTGGCCCCTAGCCTCTGCCCCTAGGGCCTATGGTGAACAGCAGGTATTTTGGCCCCTAGCCTCTGCCCCTAGGACCTACGGTGAACAGCAGTTATGATGCATTTACATTACATTTATGTTTACATTTACGTCATTTAGCAGATGCTCTTATCCAGAGCGACTTACAAAATGGTGCATTCACCTTATAGCCAGTGGGATAATCACTTTACAATGTGTTTTTTTCTTCTTTTTTTAAAATTTATTTATTTTTTATTTTTATGGGGGGTTGGGATAAGGGAGGGGTAGAATGATTACTTTATCCTATCCCAGGTATTCCTTAAAGAGGTGGGGTTTCAAATGTCTCCGGAAGGTGGTGAGTGACTCCGCTGTCCTGGCGTCGTGAGGGAGCTTGTTCCACCATTGGGGTGCCAGAGCAGCGAACAGTTTTGACTGGGCTGAGCGGGAACTATGCTTCCGCAGAGGAAGGGGAGCCAGCAGGCCAGAGGTGGATGAACGCAATGCCCTCGTTTGGGTGTAGGGACTGATCAGAGCCTGAAGGTACGGAGGTGCCGTTCCCCTCACAGCTCCATAGGCAAGCACCATGGTCTTGTAACAGATGCCTCATCTATATACACCGTTAGGCACTTGCCTCATTAATTTCACCTGTGTGATGGTAGTGTTGCCAAAGTTATTTGAATGGGTGTGTTCCAGGCCAACTTCATTGCATTCGTTGTATTGCATCATCGACTGCGCAGTCAGGCAGCTGTATTATATGATGTGGTTAGCTGATTATTTAAACACCCATCCAGGTGTTGTGATATCTGGCAGGCGTCTGCAATGTAGTCAGCCTGGAACGCAGCCTTTCTGTATACAAACTGGCCTATAGGAATCTTGTAGATGTTATTAAATAGATATCTTCAAATCTTTACAGAAAAAATTACAAACACCAAAAACAAAATAGCCACAACATAATAATAGCATTAAATATACATTATTTACAACAAAAACTCCAGCTTCTCTCTAGTGTGATTGGTTTCCCCTTTGACCTCAACTCAGTGTCAAGATAACTTTACATACATTCCTGACATATGCAAGTATGATCATCTATAGTTTCATACCTAGTTTCTTGTCACAGCAACATTGAAGTGTAATTCAGTATTTGTGTGTCTATTTCTTTGCAGTGTATCCATTGCCCCATCAGCCCCCACCGTAATTGCCTCACCACCTCCCTCTGCTGGCTACACCTGGGAATTCATGGGCGTGGAGGGAGTGTGGACAGAATACCAGACTCCAGTGAGTGGGACATTACTTTATTCCTTGAACCCTTGCAAATAGCACACTACAAGACAGATTGTATATGTTCAACTCAGCCCCTCATTAAGGTGAGAAAGGAGGAGGGAGACAATCATGGTATAGCAGCATGTAATCTGTGGCTATTTCCAGAGTTGCTCACTGGACAGTGCTGGGATTGAGAGACACTACCAGCAGAACTCCAAGGGACAGATACGCTTCAAAGCTGGGAGATATTCCTACACCCTCGACTTCTCAGGTAAGACAGAGTTAAATACAGGTGTACCATAACATGTGACCTGTCTAGGAACACTCCTGAAGTTTTCTCTGTCTCTTCCAGGCATGTGTCAGACCAACGTTCGCATCGGGACCAAAAGAACTGTGAGGAGAACTCAATGTGAAGCTCAACAAATGAGCAGGTATGGATAAAACAGGCTGGGAACCTAGAGCAAGGAGTTTTACTGACCATGTGACCTAACCAGGAAAAAGTATTGTCCCTATAGGTTAGGGCCAAGAGTTTTTCCTGGTCTGGTCATGTGGTCAGGAAGAAGTCCTGGCCATTAGTCAAGGCCTTTCTGACATGCTAGAGAACCCATGTGTAACAACTGTGCAATATGACAAATAATGAAAAACTCAATGTCTAATTCCTGTCCTCCTCTCACAGTGGAGGTATGGGTTTACAGTCCCGTTGGCAATTTCAAGACGTGGACGGAAGCTGGAAAGACTTTGCCAAAGTAAGATGAACCGTTTTACTGCTCTCTCTCATCAGACTCCATATGAGTGGTCTTCATACCACTACATTAAAAACACATTGTATGACCAAGCAGTGTGTGTGTTGACTTAATCCTGTAGAGAAGAGGCACCTGCAGTGTATCCAGCCAGGACATTGAAGCCCAGTACCAGCAGAACCCAAATGGAACTATGAACTTCACTACCAGGAGCTTCAGCTATCAACTGGACTTCTCGGGTAAATATGTAATCTTCTCAGAACGTCACATGGGCCTAGGGCAGGGGTGTCAAACTCATTCCATGGAGGGCCTAGTGTCTGCTGTTTTTTCCTTTCAATTAAGACCTAGACGACCAGGTAAGGGGACTTCCTTTCTAATCAGTGACCTTAATTCATCAATCAAGTACAAGGGAGGAGCGAAATCCCGCCGACACTCGGCCCTCCGAGGAACGAGTTTGACAAGGGCCTAGCGGGTAAAGGATAGTGGTTGATTGAAGATTCAGGAGTAGTTTCATTGATTTGATGAATCCAAACTCCAAACCAATAAAGTTTCCTGTATTGGAGAACATTATTGTCAGGACCTAACAGTTGGTTGGTTTGATTTGTTGTCTTTTGCAGCCCTGACCCAAAGAAACCTGTCCACTCAGACCACCCGATCTGTTCGACGTCTGAACTTATCACTGCCCACGACACTGTCCTCTGTCAGGGGAGAAGATTCCCTGTATGACATGACGACTGAGATTGTCCCACTCAGCCAAGAACTGCTTTGCGGCTGTATCACAATACACTAAAGTAGCTTCCTTTCTTTTATAATGAGAAATGCAGAGAACTACAGGTGGGTGTGTTTTTGGCTGTCCAGGCCCTCTGGATCAGTACAACTACATAGAGGAGAGGAGACCACTTTAGAATGTAGAGACACAGCCTGCTATTATGATGATGGGCGTAGTGGGTGACCTCTGACCTCAACCTTACACTCCTCTTTTCCTAACTGACCTAATCCTCTGTCTCTGTCCAATACCCTGGCAGTGGAGGCTGGTGGGAGGAGCTGTAGGAGGGCGAGCTTATTGTAATGGCTGGAATGGGATCATTGGAATGGTATCAAACACAAACATATAGAAACCACATGATTCCTTTCCATAATTCCATTCCAGCCATTAGAATGAGCCCATCCTCCTATAGCTTCTCCCACCAGCCTCCACTGTACCCTGGGTGAATCTCAATTGTCTAAAGTGGCTTCCTCTCAACTCCATTTCTTCATGTGCACAGTGAAGATGAAGTCACTTTAGAGTACTGAGATGGAACCCCTTCTATTCCACTTCCTCCTAAAGATGAGATACTGAAAAAATAAAATAAATAAAGTGTTTACATATGTATTCATGGAATTACTGTAATTTTTTCGACATTGTGCATATACTTAAAAAACAATACTATTATTATAAAAGTAGCTTCTGACAATATTTTTTGAAATGTGAACTGGAAAGAACACTCCACCCTATCACTGCCAATGGTACAAAAGCAACAAGCCTTTTGAGCCTGTTCTGCCATGTACATTTTCATTGCCATTCTCTATTTCGAATAAAGGTGCTTTTCTGAGTATCTACTGATTGAGGTCATCTTATTCCAGAAGTCAAAGTTACTCTTCAAATCTCTGGCTCAGACTCAAATACACAGACATCATAGAGAATATTAGATTGTGTATTTTCATATATACAGTGGGGCAAAAAAGTATTTAGTCAGCCACCAATTGTGCAAGTTCTCCCACTTAAAAAGATGAGAGAGGCCTGTAATTTTCATCATAGGTACACGTCAACTATGACAGACAAATTGAGGAAAAAAAATCCAGAAAATCCCATTGTAGGATTTTTAATGAATTTATTTGCAAATTATGGTGGAAAATAAGTATTTGGTCACCTACAAACAAGCAAGATTTCTGGCTCTCACAGACCTGTAACTTCTTCTTTAAGAGGCTCCTCTGTCCTCCACTCGTTACCTGTATTAATGGCACCTGTTTGAACTTGTTATCAGTATAAAAGACACCTGTCCACAACCTCAAACAGTCACACTCCAAACTTCACAATGGCCAAGACCAAAGAGCTTTCAAAGGACACCAAAAACAAAATTGTAGACCTGCACCAGGCTGGGAAGACTGAATCTGCAACAGGTAAGCAGCTTGGTTTGAAGAAATCAACTGTGGGAGCAATTATTAGGAAATGGAAGACATACAAGACCACTGATAATCTCCCCTCGATCTGGGGCTCCATGCAAGATCTCACCCCGTGGGGTCAAAATGATCACAAGAACGGTGAGCAAAAATCCCAGAACCACACGGGGGGACCTAGTGAATGACCTGCTGAGAGCTGGGACCAAAGTAACAAAGCCAACCATCAGTAACACACTACGCCGCCAGGGACTCAAATCCTGTAGTGCGAGACGTGTCCCCCTGCTTAAGCCAGTACATGTCCAGGCCCGTCTGAAGTGCATTTGGATGATCCAGAAGAGGATTGGGAGAATGTCATATGGTCAGATGAAACCAAAATATAACTTTTTTGGTAAAAACTCAACTCGTCATGTTTGGAGGACAAAGAATGCTGAGTTGCATCCAAAGAACACCATACCTACTGTGAAGCATGGGGTTGGAAACATCATGCTTTGGGTCTGTTTTTTCTGCAAAGGGACCAGGACGACTGATCCGTGTAAAGGAAAGAATGAATGGGGCCATGTATCGTGAGATTTTGAGTGAAACCCTCCTTCCATCAGCAAGGGCATTGAAGATGAAACGTGGCTGGGTCTTTCAGCATGACAATGATCCCAAACACACCGCCCGGGCAACGAAGGAGTGGCTTCGTAAGAAGCATTTCAAGGTCCTGGAGTGGCCTAGCCAGTCTCCAGATCTCAACCCCATAGAAAATCTTTGGAGGGAGTTGAAAGTCTGTGTTGCCCAGCGACAGCCCCAAAACATCACTGCTCTAGAGGAGATCTGCATGGAGGAATGGGCCAAAATACCAGCAACAGTGTGTGAAAACCTTGTGAAGACTTACAGAAAACGTTTGACCTGTGTCATTGCCAACAAAGGGTATATAACAAAGTATTGAGAAACTTTTGTTATTGACCAAATACTTATTTTCCACCATCATATGCCAATAAATTCATTAAAAATCCTACAATGTGATTTTCTGGAATTTTTTTTCTAATTTTGTCTGTCATAGTTGACGTGTACCTATGATGAAAATGACAGGCCTCTCTCATCTTTTTAAGTGGGAGAACTTGCACAATTGGTGGCTGACTAAATACTTTTTTTCCCCACTGTATGTATAGATTTTCTTTGAACCACCTCAGAAAACACCACACAATACAAAGTTCATAGAGGCCACACTACACATATGACAGCAGTAGTATACAAAGGATCAGAACTCTTGTAGAAGAATAGGCTTTCGTTTTTTGTCCTCGCGTCCAAGTCACGATGACAGGAAATGTAATCCAGTTCTCGCCCTCAAAAAGCTTCCGTCATCATAGTTACAATCACATGAACATTGCGGCTACCTTTCGTGAAAGATGGGTGTCAGAGAGGTCTTTGCCCAAACAGGACAGACCTCCATCACTTGTGTCCAATAGAAAGAGGTTTAGAACCCAGAAGGCCCACTTTTTTGTTATACACTAGCCAATGACATTATCATTGTGCCAACTCCGTGACAGCTCACCTAGTCATGGACAGTAAGCTTTTTATTTTTTACTATCCGACAAAGGCCTGTGAATATAAGTTAGCATGTGTTCTGTTAACGAAACCTACGTCCCCCAGTCAGCAAACAGCATTCAGTGAGGATTCACACAAGGGGGTTGGTCTCAAAAGTCTACAACGGCGTCCTTTCCTCGTCTCCTTCCTTCACCTGCACTAGTCTGCAACAGGTGGACAGGTGAGATGACACTTTCCTGTCCCATTTGGCCCATAGGGCTTTCACCTATCCTGGGATTTCAGATCAGTGCAGATGAAGGGAAGGAGATAAGCAAAGGGTACGAGGAAAGGAGGCTACTTTTTTACTAATGAGATGCAGCCCCAGACTTAGTTCCACCCCCATGGATTATTATTGCACACAGCACTCCTCTAAGGCCTCTCATTCAACATCACAAAAGCACAACAATACAAGTGCCCCTTTAAGAGCGCTCCCATTTTAAATAGCTTTATATATCAACAATGCAGGACAGGTCCCCTTTAATGAAAAAGTGCTCAACTCATAATATATATATATAAAAAAGGACTGATATACCTTCATTTGATAGTACATTTGATATGTCCAACGATTAACTTAAAATGCATGGTCTGCTTGCTTTGTTGAAAGCAGCCTGGTTTGATGTGTGGAATAAAATCATGAATTACTAAATTCACTACATTTCAACAGAATCACTGATTTAGCAGTGCAGTCAGTGGATAAAACGAATCGTTTGTGGTCTCCCATCTTGGTCAGGTCAGTAACATGATGGAAGGAAAGAGGGGCTGTTACAAGACAGGGACACGTAAGGTTAAAGTTACCAGACACCGGGCAAACAAACTAAATGGATTATGATTGCACTGACATTTCATTATGTACCAATTTACGTATACTCCTTCACATTCATTCACAATTCCCAGTATATATATTGACCAATCACTCACTTACAGCAAACCATTCAGTACATACACAGGTGAGTTACTTCATTCAATTAAGAAGATAGCCGTATATAACGGTCACCCTCACAGTATTCACGCACAGAATTCTGTGTGGACAGCAATCCCTAACCAGACGAATTGCCTAAACACAATCAACCCCTCCCTTTTCAAACTGTTCGTTGAATTGGATTTCTGCTCGGAAAATACCCTTTCTTTAGGTCAGATGTAGAGACTTCAGAAGCGCTAGTAAAATTTCGCTGCACCCGCTATAACATCTGTTAAACTGTGTACGCAACCAATAAACTTTGATTTGATTTTCACTTCCATCCAGTTTTATTTGGATTAATTTATACTTTAAGAATCTTGACATTTATGACATCACTGTCGAATCCGTATTCATAATCTCATTCGAGGCAGAGAACAGAAAGCATAGGTACTAAAAATCCCAAAATGGAGCAGGGTGTTACTGCGGAGACCGTTTCCATGGAGACTTGGCCTTTCCGGCCGTGCGGTTTAGCCGGCGATTCTACCGCTCTTTTGGATTGTCGTCCTCAAAGCGACAACAGGACCCCACTAAAAGGTCCCACACATTTTAGACTTAGACCGGCACTAATAACTGATTCAACGAATCAAGAGTGGAATTTTGGGTACTGTTTCTTTGCAGTCCGCTCTGGAGAAGTGTTGAATGTCTCAGGAACCACATTGATATGATATAGCAGGCTGCTGAGATGTGCAGCATGAATAACAGATGTGTTAGTGCTGGGCTAAAAAGGAATGGATTGAGAAAGACTGCTCTCTATGCCACTGCTCATCCCATCACATAGAATAGGGATTATGGAGAAGATATGTATTCTACAATAAACCTTTCACCCCAGTGTCTCAGGTAAGAAACGATATGAAATCCCCATAAGCATTACTGAGAGCAGCACACAACGTGAGTCTTTTCCCTCCCTCTCCAATCAAGAAGGTTTGGAATCCGTGTGCAGATCGAAAAGCTGGGTCTTCAGTGTCCAGTCCGATGGGAGCTTAGAAGAACCACACTGCAACCCAAACCACAGCAGATTAAAATACAAATAGCAACAAATATCAAGTGGATTCATCATCATTTTCACAGTTGGTCCAAAAAGTATATTTTTCTTTCTTCTTGTTTGCAGTTCAAAAGTCCAACTCCCCTTCCATCAGTCTGTCGTCATTAAAAGTGGGGAAAGTTGTTTTCAGCCAAATATGTCTTTCAAGTCGTTGTTGACAGACGCACTATGTCTGAGCCCACCATCCGCATTCATTCCGGGAGCGGCCGTGGGCTGAGAGAAGTTCTGCGGGCTGAAGAAAGGGTTGGCCTGCATCCCGAACCCACTGGCCACCCCTCCCATGGCTAATGGTGCTCCCTGCATCGGGGCAGTCTGACTGGGCTGGGCCGAACCAAACTGATTAAGCCAGGGGATGGCGGTGGTCCCGGGGGTGGGCTTGGGAGGAGCCATTTGGTTGAGGCCGACTTTGGGCTTGTTGGAAGTGAATAAGGAGTCCAAGGCAGACATGTCAGGGGTCTTGGTGCACCCTTGGTTCTGGGTCAGGGCACCAAAGTTAGGGGTGCTGGTGGTGGTGGCCATTCCTCCGTAGAGGCCGAGGCCGGGGGGCCGCATGCCCATCCCCCCTGTCTGGAAGCCCATGGTTGGGTTGTAACCGTTGCTGACCATAGAGCCCATGGGGGTGGTGGAGGGGTAGGCTGAGGAGGAGATGGTGCTGCCCTGGACGGGGCCTGGTCTGGGGGGAGAGGTGAGGGACAGGCTGCCCAGGGGTGTCATATTGTTCAGCAGGCTGCTGGTCAGGTCCTTGGCCTGCCAAACACATCAGGTCAAATCAGCTTATCATCTCAATGACAAATAGGTGGCAGGTTTGAAGTGGAAACTAAAGCAGATTACATCGATCTAAACATCAAACTAATAAATGATGCAGATGTAATTGTGACTGTTCTATATGAGGAGTTAAAAAAGTGTAACCATGGATGGCTACCAAGTAAGAAACTATACATTTTCACACTAGTATGTATGTATGTGTGTGTCTACTACCTGGGTAGAAGGAGTAGTTGGTTTGATACTCTGGGGGGCTAGTGCTGGCTGGTTTCTTAGTTTGGCTGCCTGTTCCTGCTCCTTGGCTAACCGCTGCTTCTCCTCCAGAGTCAGAGACATCTATAGAGAGAGAAAGAGAGAGTCAGAGACATCTATAGAGAGAGAGAGAGACAGAGACATCTATAGAGAGAGAGAGAGACAGAGACACCGAGAGAGAGAGAGAGAGAGAGAACAGAAATATACACTAGCAGCTATACAAGGTCAGGATAGATAAGATGGGTTTGGTAACATTCAATCACAAAAAGAAGGTAAAACAGAACATGCACCACCCAAGCTTATTTAATAAGAATGTTAACTGACTTCCATTGCAATACGTTTGCTCCGGTCTGTGCCTACTGAATAAGATGCTGAGTACGTACTCTGTTGAGTTGGGGAGCTGGTGCATAGCTTCCATTCACTTTCCCATTAACCCCTGCACTCCCAGAACTCCCTCCAAAGACATCATCAATCTGGAAAAAGACAACGGTTTCAATAAGCCATAACAATAACCCATGCCAAGATAAATTCTTATTATAAATTTGGCCCTACAAGTGTATGAAATCACATACATCAAGCCTTCATGCACACGTTTTTGCCTCATCTGGGCAATCGCCTCTCCCCTTGTTGTCAAGGAAATGACCTCTCACCTGGTTGCCAGGGCTGGGGGTGTGCTTTGTCTCTTCTGATTGGTTCGTCTGACTGGTATTGATATTCATACTCCTGAGGAGGACAGACAGAATAGCTCAAACTATTGCATTCAAGGGAATTTGTCTCGCACAAACAGAATCAAACATTACTCAACCCATCAGATTCTGAACATTAACTTGCATCAGACAGTATTTCCTGAGTCATTGTTGACTAAGAAAAGGAGAAGTAGGAAGATATAGTAAATACAGAAAGAACAGAACAGTCTAAAACATTATAACGTGTGCAAGGCCCTGTGAGTGTGCATAGACAGTGCAAAAATACAAAAGGTTGTACTGTCTCTATGCACTCACAGGGCCTTCCACACTACACACACTGATCCTCCAACACACACTCCATCATTTACTCACACACACATAATATGCACATACATTTATACTGACTCTACACACACCAACTCACATACAATCATCATATACACTGCTGCTACTCTGTTTATCATATATCCTGATGCCTAGTCACCTTACCCCCATACAGATACACCTCTATTGAACCAGTATCCCTGCACATTGTAAATATGGTACTAGAACTGACTAACCCTGTATATAGTATGCTTACTTACTTTATCATGTTTTTTTCTTATTTTTATATCTCGTGTGTTTTTGTTCTACCTTGTTATTTTGAGTATTACATTGTTATTGATTACTGCTTTGTTGGGGTTAGAGCTGCAAGAAAGGCATTTCACTGTAGTTGTCCACCTGACATTAAAACATGAGGGGGAAGACAGGAGGGAAAGAGTGATTGGATTGATACCTCTGTTGTTCCTGCATGCTGTGTAGCTGCTCCAGTTTGGTCTTGTGTTCTGCCTCCATACGAGTCAGCATGTCTTTGATCACAGCCATGAAGGAGTTAAACTGAAACACACAGAGAGAGGGTTCCAATAAAACCTTTGTCTGTGTGTGTGTGTGTGTGTGTGTGTGTGTGTGTGTGTGTGTGCGCATCTACCTACCTGGTTGAGGTTGAGGTTGTTGTCTATACTGAGCGAGACTAGGTGAGGCAGACTCTTGGCGGCTAGGTGCTCTTTGGGGATGCCCAGTTTCTTATGGGAGAAGGTACACTTATAGATCCCTATGGGTGGAAACAATCATACAACCATTCCACAATAGATCAGAGCCACAACAAACATCAACAGAAAATGTATCAATATTGTTAAATGGATAGTTCATGTTTTTAAGTGTTAGCCTAGAACTATCCCTAGGACTATCATCTAGATTCTAAAACGTTCTAGATGTTCCGTTACCTAGAACCCCCATGAGTACGGCTGGTTCTCTGGAGGGTATCTGTTGCAGGAAGGGTAGGATCTCGTCAATGACATACCACTTGTCCAGGTACTCCAGAATCTTCCCCAGGCACACCAGGGAGTTGACCCTCACCTACACACACAGGTCAAACATACGCAATCAGAATATTTCTGTACAGTTAACTGGCAATCAATGGTCAGTCAAAAACAACCATATGCATTTGATCAACAGAGAGAGACAGAGAGAAAGAGAGAGAGAGAGAGAGAGAGAGAGAGAGAGAGAGAGAGAGAGAGAGAGAGAGAGAGAGAGAGAGAGAGAGAGAGAGAGAGAGAGAGAGAGAGAGAGAGAGAGAGAGAGAGAGAGAGAGAGAGAGACACAGAGAGAGAGAGAGAGAGAGAGAGAGAGAGAGACAGAGGGAGAGAGAGAGACAGAGAGACAGAGGGAGAGAGTGACAGAGAGAGACAGAGGGAGAGAGTGACAGAGAGAGAGAGAGAGAGAGTGACAGAGAGAGAGAGAGAGAGAGAGAGAGAGAGAGAGAGAGAGAGAGAGAGAGAGAGAGAGAGAGAGAGAGAGAGTCAAATGAGAGCGAGAGACTGACTGCAAGAGAGGAGGTCTGTAGACAGGCAGACTTGATGCGGGGGATGAGTGCGTTCTTCATGGAGGGATACTCGATCAGGTTGGCGAACGTGGGGATTATGTTCAAACACAGCTCCTGGGGGCACACAAATATAGGGCACAGCATTGGTGATGACTTAATGGCAGTGGTTTCCATAGAATCACATATAGCCTAGAACTCTCGAATGAACATTGGGATCATAGCAACGCCAAAATATTGTCTGTCTTGGTCAGGCGTATTATAGAATCTCTATGGTGGTTCCCATGTGAGCTTTACAGAGTTGGTTGAATTTGCTGCTAACCGCTGGTCCAGGGTCAGGTTTTTCTTATCCTCTCAATGGTAAGTTATACACTCCCATTCAAAAGTTTGGGGTCACTTAGAAATGTCCTTGTTTTCCATGAAAACATACATGAAATGAGTTTGAATAGGAAATATAGCAAAATGAATAGGAAATGTAGTCATTGACAAGGTTAGAAATAATGATTTTTAATATAAATAATAATTGTGTCCTTCAAACTTTGCTTTCGTCAAAGAATCCTCCATTTGCAGCAATTACAGCCTTGCAGACCTTTGGCATTCTAGTTGTCAATTTGTTGAGGTAATCTGAAGAGATTTCACCCCATGCTTCCTGAAGCACCTCCCACAAGTTGGATTGGCTTGATGGGCACTTCTTACATACCATACGGTCAAGCTGCTCCCACAACAGCTCAATAGGGTTGAGATCCGGTGACAGTGCTGGCCACTCCATTATAGACAGAATACCAGCTGACTGCTTCTTCCCTAAATAGTTATTGCATAGTTTGGAGCTGTGCTTTGGGTCATTGTCCTGTTGGAGGAAATTGGCTCCAATCAAGCGCCGTCCACAGGGTATGGCATGGCGTTGCAAAATGGAGTGATAGCCTTCCTTCTTCAAGATCCCTTTTACCCTGTACAAATCTCCCACTTTACCACCACCAGACCATCACATTGCCTCCACAATGCTTGACAGATGGCATCAAGCACTCCTCCAGCATCTTTTCATTTGGTCTACGTCTCACAAAATGTTCTTCTTGTGATCCGAACACCTCAAACTTCGATTCGTCTGTCCGTAACACTTTTTTCCAATCTTCCTCTGTCCAGTGTCTATGTTCTTTTGCCCATCTTAATATTTTATTTTTATTGGCCAGTCTGAGATATGGCTTTTTCTTTGCAACTCTGCCTAGAAGGTCAGCATCCCGGAGTCGCCTCTTCACTGTTGACGTTGAGACTGGTGTTTTGTGGGTACTATTTATTGAAGCTGCCAGTTGAGGACCTGTGAGGCGTCTGTTTCTCAAACTAGACACTAATGTATTTGTCCTCTTGCTCAGTTGTGCATCGGGGCCTCCCACTACTCTTTCTATTCTGGTTAGAGCCCGTTTGCGCTGTTCTGTGAAGGGAGTAGTACACAGCGTTGTACGAGATCTTCAGTTTCTTGGCAATTCTCGCATGGAATAGCCTTCATTTTTCAGAACAAGAATAGACTGACGAGTTTCAGAAGAGTTCTTTGTTTCTGGCCATTTTGATCCTGTAATTGAACCCACAATTGCTGATGCACTAGTCTCAAGAAGGCCAGTTTTATTGCTTCTTTAATCAGCACAACAGTTTTCAGCTGTGCTAACATAATTGCAAAAGGGTTTAGCCTTTTAAAATGATAAACTTGGATTAGCAAACACAACGTGCCATTGGAACACAGGACTGATGGTTGCTGATAAGGGGCCTCTGTATACCTATGTAGATATTCCATTAAAAATCAGCCGTTTCCAGCTACAAAAGCCATTTACAACATTAACAATGTCTACACTGTATTTCTGATCAATTTTATGTTATTTGAATGGACAAAAAAAGTTGCTTTTCTTTTGAAAACAAGGACATTTCTAAGTGACCCCAAACTTTTGAACGGTAGTGTTCGTTCAGGATTTGGGGTCAGTGGTTAGTCGTTAACGCCGCAATTGACCTCCCTTTACTTCCTTCACTACATCACTGACTCATTTGGATAGGTAAATAGAGATCTCTCTCTTTTACAATGCACAGTACCCGGCCAACAAATTATCATTAAATCAAGGGAGTGTATATTTAACCGGCAGAAAATGAATGGCAACGGACAACAGTATGCTAATGTACCCTTACCTTAATCACACTCAAACTAAGCCTAACCTTAACCTCAATCCTAAACCTAACCTTATTTCATTTGTATTGCAGTTGTCTTTCTGCCGGTGGAATAAACACGTCGTACAATCATCATGTGGTTGTCTGTGGTACCTGTATCTGGATGGAGGGCGCCTCCAGGGCTCTGTAGACCATGGGCAGAACGCTGTTCTTAATGTCCTCTGGTGGGGTCTTGGTCAGCAGCAGGTCCATCTTTTGCAGGAAGATCAGCAGGATCTGATAGACACAGAGGGTTAAACGCGGCTCATCCAGGGTTAATGACGGGAGAGTGATAGATACAAAGAGAGATGTGTAACTACCAGTGAATTGAAACTAGGAATAAAGTGAGCTCTTTTTTTAAGCATTAGGGTGTCACACACACACACGCATGCACACAAACACACACACGCACGCACACAAACACACACACGCACACACACACACACGCACGCACACGCACGCACGTGCGACGCACAAGCAATGTCTTAGCAACTACGCTTAGCAAAGACCACTCACCATATTGCTTGCCTGAAGGCATGGAAAGGAGACAGAGAGAAACAGTATGATACATACAGCCCTGTCACCAGATAAAGCTTACAGCATTCTCTAGTCTGTTATCTAACCATGCCATCCCTGTAACACACATCAAGCCAACATAGAAGGTAGGCCTAAAAACTGGGTATGGGGATACACTGTGCGTATGTGTGTGTGTGTGTGTGTGTGTGTGTGTGTGTGTACCTGGACAGGCTCCTGCTGCTTGAACACAGGGCTGAGGTCCGGCAGGATGAGTCTGACGTACTCGTCCTTCGTACACTCCTCTGCGATCAGCAGCACGTTGGGCAGGACGAACGGCACCATGTCTGGGTTCACGAACTCTGAGGTGAGGGCTGGGAGGATACGGTAAACCACCACTCTCTGGGGTCGAGAGGAAGAGACAGGACGCAAAGGGGTTAGGAATAGTGGCTTTGATCAGAATGATTTGTATTAGGTCACTTTTGAGCACATATTTGAGGTTGAATAAAGTGGCCAACAAAGAAATGGCCAATCCCAATTTGACTGGATTATTGAAGACCGCGTTCCAAACTACCTGTACACTGAGCATGAAGCATTCTACTGTAGGAATGTACTGCTAGGCCACTCTAAAATGCACTGTAAGAGCAACACACACAGTGAACACTAACCTTGGGTAGCTTGGGCAAGACCTTGGGCAGGTTTTTGTAGAACTGGGACTTCTGCAGGTTGTCCCTCTGGAAGAGGGAATCAAAGTAGGCCAGCGTCACCGCCCCCACGTCATCAAAGAAGGGGATCTGAAGCACCCAGACGGAGAGAAGGGATTATTAAACTGAACAGGGTGGTATGTCATAAAGCAGGATAAAATAGTTAATATTGCTTAAATGCTCTGAAATAACTTGAAACGGGCATGGATTGATTCAACCAAAAGCCCATATTCAAATTTAGCTTTATTAAATGAATCAGAAAATCTAAAAGGTATTTCTAAATATTTATCAAAGTTAGCTAGCTGACTTGGTGATCCTGCTTTAATATATGTGAAAAATAAAGTGTATCCTGTTGTATTAGTGACATAAGGTCATATGTGGTGACACAGGGAGTGATCGGACCTTGGTCATCTGGTCAGCGTCAGGCCGGACGTTGGGCGTGACACTCAGCAGCATCTTGACGTGCTCCCTCACCTCCTCAGGAATCTTATTCAACATGGTGGGGCTCAGTCTGCTGAGCTATGGACAGACAGACAGACAGACAGACAGGGGATGGGGAGGGGGGGGGAGAGGGTGAGATCTACTAATTCAAAAAGGTATGGAATCAATGATGCATTACAAATATTGCAGTGAACTATGGCGTTAATATCTCTCCCTCGGTCCCTTTCTCTTAACAATGCTAAATAAGACGTGATACATTCTAACTAAGGTCTGTCGCCTGAATGAGTCCTTTGTGCTGTCGCTCAAGAGAAATCTAACTTTATGAAGAGGGCCAGCACTCACAACTTCATTTTAACTTTGATTTATTTGTATTTTGATCAGAAGTCACGTCGACATGTTTTGGCCATCAAGCCTTTATCTCTCCCCCCCTCCCCTCACCTGGTCCAGCTGTCGGCTGAAGCTCTTGAAGATGTCGTGCTTGTTGACCTGGAACACAGGCTTGCCCTCGTTGAAGACGGCATGCATCACCACGCCCAGCGAGTACATGTCCGAGGCAGCGTCGCAGCTCACCGACAGGATGTACTCGGGGGCCAGATACTCTGGGTTGGGCAGGCAGAGCGGAGGCAGGTTGGGCTCCCACTCCTTACAGGAATACTTGGGCTGGGGGAGAGAGGGAGGGACGGGGAAGGGGGTGGAGACAGGTATGTAAGGATAGATACAGATACAGTTGAAGTCTGAAGTTTACATACACCTTAGCCAAATACATTTAAACTCAGTTTTTCACAATTCCTGACATTTAATCCTAGTAAAAATTCCCTGTCTTAGGTCAGTTAGGATCGCAACTTTATTTTAAAAATGTGAAATGTCAGAATAATAGTAGAGAGAATGATTTATTTCAGCTTTTATTTATTTCATCACATTCCCAGTGGGTCAGAAGTTTACATACACTCAATTAGTATTTGGTAGCATTGTCTTTAAATTGTTTAACTTGGGTCAAACGTATTGGGTAGCCTTCCACAAGCTTCCACAATAAGTTGGGTGAATTTTGCCCATTCCTCCTGACAGAGCTGGTGTAACTGAGTCAAGTTTGTAGGCCTCCTTGCTCGCACACGCTTTTTCAGTTCTGCCCACATATTTTCTATAGGATTGAGGTCATGGATTTGTGATGGCCACTCCAATACCTTGACTTTGTTGTCCTTAAGCCATTTTGCCACAACTTTGGAAGTATGCTTGGGGTCATTGTCCATTTGGAAGACCCATTTGCGACCAAGCTTTAACTTCCTGACTGATGTCTTGAGATGTTGCTTCAATATATCCACATCATTTTCCTTCCTCATGATGCCATCTATTTTGTGAAGTGCACCAGTCCCTCCTGCAGCAAAGCACCCCCACAGCATGATGCTGCCACCCCCGTGCTTCACGGTTGGGATGGTGTTCTTCGGCTTGCAAGCAACCCCCTTTTTCCTCCAAACATAACAATGGTCATTATGGCCAAACAGTTCTATTTTTGTTTCATCAGACCAGAGGACATTTCTCAAAAAAGTACAATCTTTGTCCCCATGTGCAGTTGCAAACCGTAGTCTGGCTTTTTTATGGCGGTTTTGGAGCAGTGGCTTCTTCCTTGCTGAGCGGCCTTTCAGGTTATGTCGATATAGGACTCGTTTTACTGTATATACTTTTGTACCTGTTTCCTCCAGCATCTTCACAAGGTCCTTTGCTGTTGTTCTAGGATTGATTTGCACTTTTCACACCAAAGTATGTTCATCTCTAGGAGACAGAACGCGTCTCCTTCCTGAGCGGTATGACGGCTACGTGGTCCCATGGTGTTTATACTTGCGTACTATTGTTTGTACAGATGAACATGGTACCTTCTGGCATTTGGAAATTGCTCCCAAGGATGAACCAGACTTGTGAAGGTCTACCATTTTTTTTCTGAGGTCTTGGCTGATTTCTTTTGATTTTCTCATGATGTCAAGCAAAGAGGCACTGAGTTTGAAGGTAGGCCTTGAAATACATCCACAGGTACACCTCCAATTGACTCAAATGATGTCAATTAGCCTATCAGAAGCTTCTAAAGCCAAGACATCATTTTCTGGAATTTTCCAAGCTGTTTAAAGGCAGTCAACTTAGTGTATGTAAACTTCTGACCCACTGGAATTGTGATGCAGTGAATTATAAGTGAAATAATCTGTCTGTAAACAATTGTTGGAAAAATTACTTGTGTCAAGCACAAAGTAGATGTCCTAACCGACTTACCAAAACTATATTTTGTTAACAAGAAATGTGTGGAGTGGTTGAAAAACAAGTTTTAATGACTCCAACCCAAGTGTATGTAAACTTCCGCCTTCAACTGTACACACACACACACACAGAGGAAGAGATACATACAGGTGCTCACAGGCCACACACACACACACAGAGAGATGCACACCCACTCAACTACAGAGGTCAACAGACACACACACACACACACCAACACAATCTCCCTCTCTCTGTACTGTGCTGACCATCTCACCTCGGCGTCTGAGGGGTTGGTGGAGGAGATGCTGAAGTCAAAGCCCATGATCTTCCAGGCTCCGCTCTTGTTGAGTATGACGTTCTCCAGACACAAGTTCCCATGGACCATCTTCACCCCGCTGTGGAGGAACGACAAGCCCTCCGAGATCTGAGGGAGAGAGGGAAAGAAGGAGGGGGAGAGAGAGGGAGGGAGAAGAGAGAGGAGAGTAGTCAGAGGATAAAAGACAGGAGAGGTAAAACAGTGACAAGAGAAACAGAAAGACAATCTGTGATACTAACTACTGACAAACTCATTTCCCCTTGGGGATTAATAAAGTCTAATTATTTCATCTCATCTCGCTTGTTCCAGGCATTTTATAACACTTACAAAGAAAAACATTCACAACATAACACACAAATTCAAGCTGTACTTTAGTTTTTTTTCCAACCCAGATCAATTATGCAGCAGTGACATTTCACAGCATTCCTCCTTAAAAAGGGGCAATCTGCAATTCAAACAATAACAGTGAAACCCCACCAATGTTTTGGTAAAAAGCTGAAGGGTGGGGCTTGATTTTTTTTTTACCACTCCCAAATTCCTAGACAGAGCTATGGATGCAAGAACTGACCATCCATAAAAAATCAACATTATAGTTTGAACCATGTTTTGAGGCAAGTGTTTGTTTACAATAACATTGTTTACAAACAACTGAGTAAAACAAGCTTTGGGTTCTGAAGGTGTACGACAGTTGAACTAAGCTCATGAGGCATTAAGTTATATTCTTCAAGAATCAATGGGTACATATAATTAATTTAAAAGTCCAAAAATTGAAGTAGCAATCACAGATTGCCCTTTTAAGTAGCTGTGTGACTTGGCATGGGAGCACAATCTAATCAATTATCCCCCCAAAAATATGCCTGGGACACAACTTAATAAACAGAAAGAGAGGTGTGGTTAGTTCAATTGGGTTTGAAACATCTGCCAAGCAATACACATAGCAACAAGACATGTGTGTGAATGTGTATCTACACACTTGCGTGTGTATTGGGTCTCACCTGCAACAGGCCATACTTGGTCTCCACGTCGTACAGCTTGTAGTCCTTGATGTCTGTGGGCACGGGGCTGGGCAGGTTGTCCCACTGGCCCAGCACGTTGGACAGACTGGCAAACACTGGCTCTGTACAGAACGCCAGGCAGTCCCTGAAGGAGGAAGGGAGAGAGAATTCAACTTCAATGCTCACATTAGTGTGTCAATTATTACAAAACAGAGAAAGATGAAGAAAGAAGGAGTGTGTTCAGAATGACAGAGAAAAGGAGAAGAGGAACAGTTAGATGAAGAAAGAGAGACGGGGATGATGGTGAACTAGAGGAAGGATTGAGTAATAAAAGAAGGTAGAGAGAGAGCGAGCAATTAGGATCTGGCTAAAAATACTTGAATCAGTTATAGAACCCATTGCCCTTTATGATTGTGAGGTCTGCTCACCAACCATGATTCACAAAATGGGACAAACACCAAATTGAGACTCTGCATACAGAATTCTGCAAAAATATCCTCAGTGTACAATGTAAAACACCAAATAATGCATGCAGAGCAGAATTAGGCCGATACCCACTAATTATCAAAATCCAGAAAAGAGCCGTTAAATCCTACAACCACCTACAGTGAGGGAAAAAAGTATTTGATCCCCTGCTGATTTTGTACGTTTGCCCACTGACAAAGAAATGATCAGTCTATAATTTTAATGGTAGGTTTATTTGAACAGTGAGAGACAGAATAACAACGAAAAAATCCAGAAAAACACATGTCAAAGATGTTATAAATTGATTTGCATTTTAATGAGGGAAATAAGTATTTGACCCCCTCTCAATCAGAAAGATTTCTGGCTCCCAGGTGTCTTTTATACAGGTAACGAGCTGAGATTAGGAGCACACTCTTAAAGGGAGTGCTCCTAATCTCAGCTTGTTACCTGTATAAAAGACACCTGTCCACAGAAGCAATCAATCAATCAGATTCCAAAATCTCCACCATGGCCAAGACCAAAGAGCTCTCCAAGGATGTCAGGGACAAGATTGTAGACCTACACAAGGCTGGAATGTGCTACAAGACCATCGCCAAGCAGCTTGGTGAGAAGGTGACAATAGTTGGTGCTATTATTCGCAAATGGAAGAAACACAAAAGAACTGTCAATCTCCCTCGGCCTGGGGCTCCATGCAAGATCTCACCTCGTGGAGTTGCAATGATCATGAGAACGGTGAGGAATCGGCCCAGAACTACACAGGAGAATCTTGTCAATGATCTCAAGGCAGCTGAGACCATAGTCACCAAGAAAACAATTTGTAACACACTACGCCGTGAAGGACTGAAATCCTGCAGCGCCCGGAAGGTCCCCCTGCTCAAGAAAGCACATATACAGGCCCGTCTGAAGTTTGCCAATGAACATCTGAATGATTCAGAGGAGAACTGGGTGAAACTGTTGTGGTCAGGTGAGATCAAAATTGAGCTCTTTGGCATCAACTCAACTCGCCGTGTTTGGAGGAGGAGGAATGCTTCCTATGAACACCATCCCCACCGTCAAACATGGAGGTGGAAACATTATGCTTTGGGGGTGTTTTTCTGCTAAGGGGACAGGACAACTTCACCGCATCAAAGGGACGATGGACGGGCCATGTACCGTCAAATCTTGGGTGAGAACCTCCTTCCCTCAGCCAGGGCATTGAAAATGGGTCGTGGATGGGTATTCCAGCATGACAATGACCCAAAACACATGACCAAGGCAACAAAGGAGTGGCTCAACAAGAAGCACATTAAGGTCCTGGAATGGCCTAGCCAGTCTCCAGACCTTAATCCCATAGAACATCTGTGGAGGGAGCTGAAGGTTCGAGTTGCCAAACGTCAGCCTCAAAACCTTAATGACTTGGAGAAGATCTGCAAAGAGGAGTGGGACAAAATCCCTCCTGAGATGTGTGCAAACCTGGTGGCCAACTACAAGAAACGTCTGCCGTCTGTGATTGCCAACAATCAAGTACTAAGTCATGTACAACAAGTACTAAGTCATGTTTTGCAGAGGGGTCAAATACTTATTTCCCTCATTAAAATGCAAATCAATTTATAACATTTTTGACATGTGTTTTTCTGGATTTTTTTGTTGTTATTCTGTCTCTCACTGTTCAAACAAACCTACCATTAAAATTATAGACTGATCATGTCTTTGTCAGTGGGAAAACGTACAAAATGAGCAGGGGATCAAATACTTTTTTTCCTCACTGTAAAAGGAAGCGATTCCCAAACCTTCCATTACAAAGCCATCACCTACAGAGATATCAACCTGGAGAAGAGTCCCTTAAGCAAGCTGGTCCTGGAGCTCTGTTCACAAACACAAACAGACCCCACAGAGCCCCAGGACAACAACAACACAATTAGACCCAACCAAATCATGAGAAAACAAAATGAGAATTACTTGACACATTGGAAAGAATTAACAAAAAAACAGAGCAATCTAAAATGAAGGAAAGCTTTGACTTTGTACAGACTCAGTGAGCATAGCCTTGCTATTGAGAGAGGCCGCCGTAGGCAGACCTGGCTCTCAAGAGAAGACTGAGCTGCACTTCCTAACCGCTTGCCAAATGTATCACCATATTAGACACATATTTCTCTCAGATTACAGACCCACAAAGAATTCTAAAAAAATAATCACATTTTGATAAACTCCCATATCTATTGGATGAAATACCAGTGTGCAATCACAGCAGCAAGATTCGTGACCTGTTGCCACAAGAAAAGGGCAACCAGTGAAGAACAAACACCATATTTATGTAAATTTAACTATTTGCACATCTTTACAACACTGTATATAGACATAATGACACTTTTGTGGGTGTAATGTTTATTATCTTTTTCACTTGCTTTGGCAATGTAAACATGTTTCCCATGCCAATAAAGCCCTTTGAATTGAAATTGAAAGAGGTAGTGTGTGTGCATTCATTTGTATGTATTATGTATCCCCATTAGCTGCTGCCAAGGCAGCAGCTACTCTTCCTGGGGTCCATCAAAATTAAGGCAGTTATACATTTTTAAAATATTACAATACATTCATAACAGATTTCACAACACATTAAGTGTGTGCCCTCAGGCCCCTACTCCACTACCACATATCTATAACACAAAAGCCATGTGTACGTGTGTATGTTATCATGTGTGTGTATGCATGTGTCTGTGCCTGTGTGTCTCTTCACAGTCCCGCTGTTCTATAAGTTGTATTTGTATCTTTTTTTTGTATCTGATTCTACTGCTTGCATCAGTTACCTGATGTGGAATAGAGTTCCATGTAGTCATGGTTCTATGTAGTACTGTGCGCCTCCCATAGTGTGTTCTTGACCTCTGGTGGAACGTCTTGTGGGGTATGCATGGGTGTCTGAGCTGTGTGCCAGTAGTTCAAACAGACAGCTCGGTTCATTCAACATGTCAATACCTCTCACAAATACAAGTAGTGATGAAGTCAATCTCTCCTCCACTTTGAGCCAGGAGAGATTGACATGGATATTATTAATGTTAGCTCTCTGGGTACATCCTAGGGTCAGCCGTGCTGCCCTGGTCTGAGCCAATTGCAATTTTCCCTCTTTGTGGCACCGGACCACACGACAGAACAGTAGTCCAGGTGCGACAAAACTAGAGCCTGTAGGACCTGCCTTGTTGATAGTGCTGTTAAGAATGCAGAGCAGCGCTTTATTATAGACAGACTTCTCCCCATCCTAGCTACTGTTGTATCAATATGTTTTGACCATGACAGTTTACAATCCAGGGTTACTCCAAGCAATTTAGTCCCTTCAACCTGCTCAATTTCCACATTATTCATTACAAGATTTGGTTTTAGGCTTTACTCAAAGCCAGTGGCATGTCGTTAGTAAAGATTGAAAAAAGTAAGGGGCCTAAACAGCTACCCTGGGGAATTCCTGATTCTACCTGGATTTTGTTGGAGAGGCTTCTATTAAAGAATACCCTCTGTGTTCTGTTAGACAGGTTTACGTTTTAGTCATTTAGCAGACGCTCTTATCCAGAGCGACTTACGGTTAGTGAGTGCATATATTTTGTTTCTTTTTTTTCATACTGGCCCCCCGTGGGAAACGAACCCACAACCCTGGCGTTGCAAGCACCATGCTCTACCAACTGAGCTACATGGGGCCCAGGTAACTCTTTATCCACAATATAGCAGGGGGTGTAAAGCCATAACACATACGTTTTTCCAGCAACAGACTATGATTGATAATGTCACTGAAGTCTATGAAAACAGCCCCCACAATCTTTTTATCATCAATTTCTCTCAGCCAATCAGTCAGTCATATGTGTAAGTGCTGTGCTTGTTGAATGTCCTTCCCTATAAGCGTGCTGAAAGTCTGCTGTCAATTTGTTTACCGTAAAATAGCACTTTATCTGGTTAAACACTATTTTTTCCAAAAGTTTATTAAGGGTTGGTAACAGGCTGATTGGTCGGCTATTTGAGCCAGTAAAGGGGGCTTTACTATTCTTAGGTAGCGGAATGACTTTTGCTTCCCTCCAAGCCTGGAGGCACACACATTCTAGTAGGCTTAAATTGAAAATATGGCAAATAGGAGGGGCAATATCCTCCACTATTATCCTCAGTAATGTTCCATCCAAGTTGTCAGACCCCGGTGACTTGTCATTGTTGATCGACAATAATAATTTTTTCACCTTATCAACACTTACTTTACAGAATTCAAAATTACAATGCTTGTCTTTCATAATTTGGTCAGATATACTTGGATGTGTAGTGTCAGCGTTTGTTGCTGGCATGTCATGCCTACGTTTGCTGATCTTGCCAATGAAAAAAAACATTAATGTAGTTGGCAATATCAGTGGGTTTTTGATGAATGAGCCATCTGATTCAATTAATGATTGAGCGGGGTTTGCCTTTTTGCCCAAAATTTAATTTAAGGTGCTCCAAATCTTTTTACTATCATTCTTCATGTCATTTATCTTTGTTTCATAGTGTAGTTTCTTCTTCTTTTTATTCAGTTTAGTCACATGATTTCTCAATTTGCAGTATGTTTGCCAATCAGTTGTACAGCCAGACCTATTTGCCATCTCTTTTGCCTCATCCCTCTCAACCATACAATTTTTCAATTCCTCATCAATCCACGGGGATTTAACAGTTTTTACAGTAATTTTCTTAATGGGTGCATGCTTATTAGTAACTGGGATAAGCAATTTCATAAATGTGTCAAGAGTAGCGTCTGGTTCCTCATCATTACACACCACAGACCAACAAATATTCTTCACATCAACAACATAGGAATCATTACAGAACTTCTTGTATGACCTCTTATATACAATATTAGGCCCAGCCTTTGGAACTTTAGTTTTCCTAGATATGGCTACTATATTGTGATCACTACATCCGATGGATTTGGATACTGCTTACAAACAAATTTATGCAGCATTAGTAAAGATATGATCAATACATGTTGAAGATTTCATTCCTGTACAGTTTGTAACTACCCTGGTAGGCTGATGATTGATAACCTGAACCAGGTTGCAGGCACTAGTTACAGTTTGAAGCTTTCTCTTGAATGGGCATCCTGATGAAAGCTAGTCAATATTTAAAATCACCCAGAAAGTATACCTCTCTATTGATATCACATATATTATCAAGCATTTCACACGTTATCCAGATACTGACTGTTAGCACTTGGTGGTCTATAGCAGCTTCCCACCAGAATGGGCTTTAGGTGAGGCAGGTGAACCTGTAGCCATCTTACTTCAACAGTATTTAACATGAGATCCTCTCTAAGCTTTACAAGAATGTGGTTCTGAATA
This sequence comes from Coregonus clupeaformis, assembly GCF_020615455.1. Classification (NCBI taxonomy): domain Eukaryota; kingdom Metazoa; phylum Chordata; class Actinopteri; order Salmoniformes; family Salmonidae; genus Coregonus; species Coregonus clupeaformis. Next base: position 33,361,990 of record NC_059219.1, on the reverse strand, counting down.
TAGACCGCAACACCGCCCCCATTGTATTTTCTGTAAATGTTATAACCTTGTATTGCTACCACTGTATCAAAGGTATTATCTAAGTGAGTTTCAGAGATATAGAATATGAATGTCATCTGTTACTAGCAAATTATTGATTTCATGAACCTTGTTTCTTTAGCTACATATGTTAACGTGGGCTATTTCTAACACTTTTCTGGGATGCTTTGTCTTGCTTTACTGGGAAGCTTAGCAGAGGTAAACATACTCAGGTTATTTTTATTAGTGCAGGGTGAGCTGCACACAGTGGACTTCCTACTAGGGCACACCACCTCAGTGCTAACAGTATTACTCTGGTTCATAGGCATATGATTACTGCATGCTGTAGGATGAGCAGAGGCATTCCGGGCAGTAAGATGGACATAAATTAGGTTATTTACATTGTGTCTTCCAACGCCCCTAGGATAATGTACATTTGCTGATTCATTATGACAACTCAGCGACACAATGGTAGGGATTAAATGACCTGGACTTGAGTCATTGACTCAACGCAGCCTTATAATGCTGTGAAAGGATCCAGGAACCCAAAATATTTGTGTGGATCCCATCCTCCTTATTATACAAGCTTTGTTTCCATAAGGTATCAAAATTGTCAATAAATGTTACACCCACAGAGCTGCAATAGTCTCGTAGCCAGTGAAGGAGGGCTAAAAGTCTGCTGAACCGTTAAATGCCACGATTTAGGGAGGGCAGAGGGCCAGATATTATGGGGCGTTTGTTGGTGTCAAGTAGAGACCCAATCAGTTCTTTAAAATCCATATTCAGCTGTTCTGAGCTGCCCTTCATAATGTCATTTGACCCCACATGAACCATGACAGTATCAGCCCCCGGTGACTGACTCACAGCCTCGGGAAGCAACCCAGTGATATCCTGAACTTTTGCCCCAGGAAAACACAAAGTCTTTGCACCAGGTACAGATATATGCCTCAGAGTGTGTATGCATGACTTGCGTGCGTGTGTGTGTTTGTTTGTGTGTGTGTGTGTGTGTGTTATGCGTGTGTGTCTGTGTGTAAAGGCTCCTAGCAGAACGTCTGTGCTCGCTTGAAAAACTTGAAAAAAAGCAGCAATATTACTGTTTGTCCCTCTTGAGACACCGTAGCAACTAGTACACGTGCTTAAAATAGTCTGAATTCATCTAAGATTAGTCAAGAGGTCTGTAATTATAAATGTTATGTTTTTGCAGAGGCGGTCTTAGTCGTGCAATTTTACATCTAACCAAGATGTTTGGTGCAGTATTTCTCAAGTGAAAGAATTTGCATGAAAACGAGTCGTCTGTCGTTGAATGACAACAAACACTTCATTGAAGAATCCCTACTGTTGACCAATTACAGACGAAAGGGCGTAGACTTCGGCTACCGAACTTGGACAAGCCTCAAGAAAGAAAATAATGTGCTCGAACTGACGGAAAAAAAACTGCAGAACGTTGCCGAACACCAAAACGAACAAAAACGTAGTCTGAATATACGCGCCAACTGTTTCGACTGGGAAGCATACGGTAAGCTTAACCTACCTCGACTCCTCCAGCGGGTGCTGGACAGTGAGCAGACGAGGGTGGCGCAGTCTGGTGAGCTGCTGCACGCCTCTCTTCAGAGAGTCAATGATCTGGTCCTTGTCAAACTTCTGATACTTATCCACCATCTTCTTCTCAAACACAAACACAGCCACCTCCTGGAAGAAAAAAGAATAAAACAGGAATGACCACCTGCATCAGGACAACCACTGACAGTTTGTGTCAGTAGGAGATGGTAAAATGAGTCCCATCCATCCTTTGAACAAATTGTGGAAAACAAACATGTGTAAGTCCTCAGGACTGGGTTGGTAGACACTGCTCTAGTTAAGCAAGTTAAGTATAGAACAGACCTATACTTATCAGTCCATGAAGCCCTCAGGCAGCCTCACCTGTTTGGTTGACTTCTTGGTTCCGTTGTAGATCCTCCAGCACATGCCGGGCCCGCCGCTGGCGATGTGGCAGCCCACCTCAAATTCCCGCGTCACCGGGTTGCCCATGACGGCGCTGGTCATGTCGGCCGTCACCTTGGTGACAGTGCTCTTGAGCTTGTTTAGCATGGACTCCATGGTGACTCAGCCTGACCTTTGACCCCTGGGGGGAAGAGAGAGAGAGGTCACAGAGGGTTCAGCTATATGGTGTACTGAAATAGAGGCTGCAAACACACACAACTTTCGTATGGGAAAAAAACTAGTCTATTAGCAACACATATTGACGCACCTGCCAGATTGCCACATAGAGCAAAATCACACATGAAAGTGTCCTGTAATGGCTGTAGACAGAGCTGTCGTGGTGTCTGATGTGTGCCACACACACACACACACACAATATGCACATCCACCTACACAGTCCTACAGAGTACACACAGTGGGCAAGTGCAATCACACACACGGACGCACACACAAACAAACAAATCTCCTAAATCACAGTGACTTAGAAGTGAGAGAGACAGATCCGAAACAGAGTCAATATTTCTGTATTATTAGTATGCATTGTCTGCACTCGCGTCTGACAAATCCCGACAAGCGCTGGCCAAAATCCCGGCACGGCAACAATAGAATCAGAGTGAATGAACACATTCAGACATAATATCCTATTAGCATATCAAGCAGTGGGCGTGCGTCCCAAATGGCACCCTATTCCCTATTTAGTGCACTATTGGCCCTGGACAAAAGTAGTGCGCTATATAGGGAATAGGATGCCATTTGGGACGCAGCCTGGAGATGTGGGTTCGCACCCCAAACAACAGACTAGTGAGGAAGCCATTGATCTCATGTTTAATTATAAACCTCATTGAGTCACTGTCTGAAGCCTATATCTGTACAAGTCGGTCTCCTGCAGGCAGGGTATAATGTCATTGCTTTCCTCAACACCTGGGCCTAGCACTGATGTAGTTGCCAACAGCCATAATTGAGTCAGTGGACACTGCTGGATGTGGACAAAGCAAAGGGTTTTAATCTTGAGCAGGGAGGAAACCAACCGGTCCATAAAACCCATTACTTAATCAGTGTGTTCCTCTCTCTGTGTGTCTGACTTTCTGTCTCTCTCTCATTGCTGCCAAATCCCTCCTGACAAATTGTTGAACAAACAAACTGATGATTCACACATCGGTTGCCATAACAAAGAAATGAAAGTTCAGTGCCAAACAAAATGTATGTGGACTAGGGTTGGGCGATATACCGTATACCAAGGTATTTTGAAATACAGACAGTATCATTTAAAATACTGCTTACATTTTTTTTCTATGTGGGGGGGTGCTACGCCACTGCTTATAACTAACTAAGTTAAATATAAACTATAAGAAATCAAATAAATGATGTCCAGCTCAGGGCTCCTGCTATGGATTTAGTTTGCTAACTTGCTAGCTAAGTGGCTAGATGTCAAGATCAAGCTTCTTGGTTACAGCAGAGACATTCAATCCCCTCCTTAATCAAGATTGATGTAGCCTAAAAAGTATCAAAGTCTCTGTCTGTCTGCTGAGAAATGAATCATACAGTATTATTCCTGTATGCAGTCCTGTCATTTAAATACACAGTATTTCAATTTCCAGAATCTCTCCTTACAAGCAGGCGAGCAAGTGAGATAAGAAGAATAACTGGGAATACAAATGGCTGGCCCATTCAAGTGGCAAGAAGAGCTGACCGATTGTATTCAACCAGCACTGTGCTTTTGAGATTCTCACATTGATGACAGATATTGAATTAGCCCAAAATGTATGTCTGCAAACTGCGAGACCTAGCTAGATCCTCAGCAAAATGCAATGTAAAGTTGGAATATGATATTACCAAAGTATATCTCTCTCGGTCTCTGGATATTGCATAGGTTAGTCTACATGTAACATTCTCCGTTTCAATATGGTCCTTTTAATTATAAAAGTGGAATCAATAAGCTTTTACAATTGGTTGGATGCATTTCCTACTGGAAATGTGAAAGAGCCAATCACAGTGGCTTTCCCCTTCCGCACCTCACCGTCTGTGTAGCAGGCTAAGTAGACAGTACACGTGACTCTGGTAGGGTAGCTGAACTAACACAAGCAGCTAGCAAACGTTAGCTGGCTCCTATGATAGGGTATCCATACCAGTGTCTGCCGACGGCCAGTTGAGCAATTGCGGAAGGAGGAACACGGTTGTGTGACATGGTTAGCTAGCTTGCTACACCATATAATTTAGCTAGCTACCGTATTGGCTAAACCAATACCTGTCCTGTTTGTTTAACCGGTTTGGGCCTCACCCGACTTCCAAATTGTTTTTATTCATGTGGCTACCCAGTTAGCTATCGCGTAGCAGTAGACTAGTAAAAGGGGGACGACACTTTTGACATGTTTGTTGAAATGCCGTGTGGCGTTTCTGGGTCTGAAACCAACTATATCACGCTTACCTGTGTCACGAAGGAGATGGAAGTGGTTTTATGATTCCAAGTCGCGGTTGAATACCAACACAGCTGTCATTGATTGCTGTGGTACACAGCCTCCATCTCTTCCAGAGTCAAAATTTCTGGTTGGCTTCTTTGCTAAGCTAGCTTGCCACTTACTGGTAGCGTCACTTCCGGCTACTCTAGCAGATAAGTCATGTGCTGCGTGTTGATTTAAGAGTACTTCATGATTATACCCTTCTGTATAGCCCATTTCTGTTCTGTATAGTGTTTGAATATTGTATATTTCATGCATATCCATACGTCCAATGGTTGCTCAAATGACTACTGGAACTTCCAATGATGTTCAATAAAAGTACTTTATTGTACTGTATTCAACAAAGTGCATTTCAAAATTCAATGAATTAACCATAAAACCTCACTTGGCAACGTTACAGATCATGTCATGTGTACTATTCTGTTGACTAAGATATGTAAACCTCAAAGGAGGCAGCAACATGCACAGTACAGTAAATGCTCTTGAATTTAAAACATAGTACCAATGATGCAACAACTTAATTAACAATGTAACATTCACAACAAGTAACTTGGGGTGTATTCACTAAGAACCAAACAGAACTAAACAGGGAGGGACCTATTTCAATTTGTCCAATAGAAACTCATTTTCGTTGCGAAAAGTTCTCTGTTGCACAACTTTTTGCTAGGGTGTGCAACTAATGAATACACCCCTGGATTCTATGATTTACTCTCATTTCAACAAGTTAATTCACTCAACCTTCAAGTTGAGCTAAAAATATATGGCACTTAGAGACAAATCATCCACTTGTAAGACCACCAATAAACTACAAAAGTAAAGACTTGAAGCTTGGCTGCATTTTCAACATTCCACCATTTACCAATTTATGATTAAACTTACAAACCCATATGCTCAAAACCTATTACAAGTCAATATATTAGAATAGTTAGTGTCAACTATGTGATTAACAGATATGTAATAGGTTATTGATAAGTGTGGGAAACAGTTCCACAAATAACTACAGTAGATAAATACCATTGCAACAGAACTGTCCCCTACAGAAAATGTACAAATATAAAAGTAGTGCTACCAGCATTATTCCCTTACCAGTTTTAAGATGCAATTGACGAAATTCAAAACAATAAGTCATTTGCTAAATGACGGTCTTAAAAACACAAGTGTGTTAAATTTCAATTAAGGTAAAGAAATAGTGTAATGCTTATTCGTCTAAAGCGATTTCTCTTCAAGCTTAATCTACAGTAAACTTCTATTCACAGTACCTAAATAAAAAACTACCTGAGAAAACTAGCTACTTGATACCAAAACAACCCCTGAATTGATTCCCAGATCCTATGCCTGTTAGTTGGAAACAAATACATGTGCAAATGTGTTACCAACATTAGATGTAGATTTCAACGAAATCAAGAGTTTTCCCTGACAGGCACCAGCTAAGGAAAGCAGAGAATGCTCTCATTCCCCAGAAATAAACTCGAGGCACCTGGGTAAGTGCATCTCTTCGTGTTAGAACAAAACAATTGCTACTATCATACCACTAGCATCTAGTGTTGATGAGAACTTACTATGGCCTAGGAACTAGTGCAAATGCATTCCGAAGCCGGATGCATAAGACCTCTTGAAAAGCAAAGCCTCGTAAGAGTAACACTAAAATATGACACAAACTAGGCCTACATTAAATCAAAATAGATATTTCATCCCACGTAACGCGCACAGCACTGTGACAACTGTTTGCATAACAAAGAACCAAAGCACTTGTTAAGGCGACAAGGATCCCTTACTGCCCAATTCCAAAAAATCAACCCCTAGGCCCATCCCCTATGCAGTATGCCCTTGTGTAGACCAGAGGCACGTTCAGCAGGTTGAAAGTTTAGAACGTTCAGATATAAATACACTATGTAGATCAAACATGCCTCTGACATGTAGAATAAGGAATCACATCGGCTCATTTCAATCTGCAACTGAACATGGCCCTGGAATGACCTTACCCTCTGATTGGGTAAGTGGAATACTTAATACCTTGAATTGCTTATAACTGATCCAATCCTTTCAAATCTACAAATGCATGGCAGAGGTAAGGCTTGATTTTGGATTGGGTCTCCCACCACTCATTACATTTATTTCCCCCCTAGAAGGTGGAGGAGAAGTGCTGGAGAAAGACTATGGGATGGTGTTTCTGGAAGTCCTTGACCCGCCGCCTCCTCTCCTTGATAGACAGGGCCTCGCTCAGGCTGATGTCTCTGATCAGCTGCGTCAAGCTCTCCAGGGTGGCTGCCTCGCGCTGGTCCTCGTACTGCTGCAGCGACACCTGCTGGCAGAACGTGAACACTGCAACGGAGGAGGAGAAGGGAGTCAATACAGGGGGTGTATTTATTAGGGAACACATCAGAAAACATTTTGCAACGGAAAACGGAAATTAGCTTCTCATTGGTAGTCCCTGCCTGTTTCAGTCGGTTTTCTTTCATTTCGTGCCTAGTGAACATGACACTGATGGTGGTTTATTCCATTATTGAGGATGACTCATTCTTATAATTTTTTTATTTAACCTTTATTTAACTAGGCAAGTCAGTTAAGAACAAATTCTTATTTACAATGACGGCCTACACCGGCCAAACTCGGACGACGCTGGGCCAATTGTGCACCGCCCTATGGGACTCCCAATCACGGCCGGTTGTGATACAGCCTGGAATCGAACCAGGGGGTCTGTAGTGACGCCTCAAGCACTGAGATGCAGTGCCTTAGACCGCTGCGCCACTCGGGAGCTCATGTAGTACTGTTATGATAATAGCATCAGCACAGAAAGGCATATACTGTATATCACCAAGTCCTAAAATTATGTATCAAGTGGGACCGAATTTACTCAAGTTGGATTGAACTCACTCGCAATGTTGTCCGGATCTCTTCCTTGCTGCAGGATTTGCAGTGTCCTCCTCACAGCTTCAATCAGCGATGTGGGGGTCTATTTCCATTATAGATAGAGAAGGGTTGATAAAAAGGTTATTTCATTCACATAAACAAATCATATACATGCTGCACTTAATGCATCAGGCAATGTCAGAAATACAGCAAACAAATTGAAGACAACAAAAGAGCTTGAAACTACTGTAGTACCTCCTCCCTACTGTAGTACAGATTACACCCTTGAGAATAGAGTGCAGTATTAAGCCTTCAGATGCCCGACTTTAAAAAGGCAAGGTGTCCAAATCCTGATTTTAAAGCCTCCTCCCTCTGTAGCTACTATTTCCGTTCAACAATACGGCCCTACAACTTGTTTATTTTGGTATTGGCCAGGTGAAGACAGAAGAGGGCCAGGGAAGAGGATCAGGGATTTCATGTGCTTACCTTGAAGAGCTGAGTGTGGTTGTCCATCAGAAACAGCAGCAGCCTCTCGCTCTGGGTACGAGATAGCTCTTTATTCTGCACGATGGCCTTCAGAAATGTCCTGCTGACCAGGGACCTGTTGTCTGTCTGTTGGGACATACAGAGTGCTCAGTCACACAGTGGACCACCAGTGTTACCACTTTGGCTGATGCAAAAGCCTGCACCCACAGCCACGTCGCAGGGTATGATTGCCCACCACTGATGTATATAGTATTTATCATTGGGCCCTGACCCATTATTTGAGAAACAATCGTTTTAAAATAGTGTGTGTATGGAGTGAGATTACCTGTTTGTGCAGGCGGCATGCATCTGGATGGGCTGCTGTGGCCATGAAGGCCAGGAGTCTCCTCAGCTCATCTCTCCCAGCAGGCTCCAGCAGACGCAGACACAGCTGATAGGCCCTGATAGCATCATCCACCTTCCCACCGTCTGAGAACAACACGAAGAGGAAAAATAGGGAGAGACAGTGAGTGGGTGTGTGTCAAAGAGACACGTAGGCACGCACGGATCTACATGATGAAAACACACTAACGCTACACCCCACCATACTTCCTCAACCAGCCAGTCTCACCCAGCAGGTCCAGTATCGCCGTGTGGATGTCCAGGTAGCGTCCGGTGAGCAGCGGGGACCTCTCCTGGCCTCCGTAATGCTTAGCCATGGTGTCAAACAGCAGTCTCTTCTGGCCGGCCATCCTCTCTGCCCCCGTGGTACCGCCCTGCTGGAGGAGGTGCTCCCCCGCCAATACGATCAGCTGGTCAGGGAAGAGCTCCAGGCAGTCGGCGGCTGCCACCAGCCACGCGTCCAGCCTACAGTATCACAGGGAGAGGAAGCAAACATCAGGGCATTCTTTTAATGTCAAAAGAGCTTTAATATAATTCAATGGGAGGTTGTTAGTGTTTTGACCGAACCCCCATATTTTTTCGTTCTGTTACAGTCTTCAAGCTTGGCTTGAAGCGCTGAGCATCATGACATGAACTGGAATGTGTTTAGGGGTTCAGGCCTTTTGTTCCAGCACCAACACAGCTGATTCACCTAATCAGCTGCTCATCACAGCATTATACAATGGAATCAGGTGTTAGAGAAAGGTTGGAACAAAATCCTCTCCAGGAGAAGGGTCAACCACTCCTGATCCATGCCATGTAGAGGCAGGTAGCATATAAACAGAATAACTTGAACGGCAAAAGGCCCTCACACCACAGCAATTTGACTGCACCTTCATGGGTACGCTCAATATGTCAATCATTCTATGGCGGCTGGTTAGGTACTAACTCGGGGAGGTTGAGGCTCTGGGGCAGCTCGCGGTCCAGGCAGGTGTTGGAGATGACCAGGTCCTGGTGATGGCTCTGCAGCGGCTGCAGGGCTCCAGCCTGGGGGTGAGGTTGAGCCCCCCGGGTCGGGGACGCCAGGATGCAGTCCAGCACGGGCAGCTCCACCGTCTGCAGCAGCTGGAGCAGCGTCTGCTGCTTCCACACCTCCTCCACCACTGACAGAGGGGAAGGGAGAGAGAGGGGGGTAGAATGAGAAGCAAGAGTGGGAAAGAAAAAAATGGGAGTGAGAAAAAATAGGAAGAGAGAAGGGGGGGGGGAGAGATACAAAGAATGGAAAAGAGGGAAGGAAAGAGGGGAAAAGGGGACAGGACTAGTGAGCAAGTACATTAACTTTTCCTTTTTCAATATAGTAATTTCCAACATGGCCAGGTGAAGACAGCCAGGCTTTGCCATCTCACCCGTCTTTGAGAGGAAGGTGGCGGTGGGGGCTTTGGTCATGACCTTAGGGTGGAAGAGCTGTAGGTTGATTGTCTTCAGCAGCCTCTCCACCCTCCGGTCAGAGGGGCCCAGCGCCAGGGGGTTGGAGATGATCCTCAGCTCATTCAGTCTGCAGAGAGAGGGAGAGATTATCATCGACATCAAGGGCAGTGATGATGTAGTGAGGTATAGTAAAAGCAAGTGTGTGTGTTCGTGTTTGTGTGTAAGAGAGAAACACAGAAAGAATAAGAGTGTGTGTGTGTGCATGTTTGTGACTCAGACAAACCTGGAGCCTTTTTTCCTCTTGCCCACAAAGTCCTCGGGGGCCATGTTCTCTGTGTCCCCATCCTTCCTGGCTGAGCCGGGCAGCGAGCCGCAGTCCTGGAAACGGTAGAGGCTGCAGCCCGTGTCCTCGAAAGTGACCTCCTTGTCCCGTCGGAACAGCTTGGTCCCCACCGCCTCAAACACCTTGGCCTCCATGAGCGCCTGGCAGAGCCTGGCGGCCTTGAGGCGGGACACCTCGCTGGCGCAGAAGACGACGTTCTGCATCAGGTAGTTGAGCACAGCATCTACAGCATCTGAGCCCGTGAAGCAGTCAGGGTGGACACGCAGGTGGTGCCGCCGTCGTCGCACCTCCACCTGTGTCTGCAGCGCCTGGATAATGTTGTGCCACAGCTGTGTAGCGTGGAAGGGCCCCGAGAATCCTATGTGATGACACATTCATGGTAGTACAGTAATATATAATTAACAGTATGGCGACTGCATGCAACAACAAAAAACACCACGACAGAGTAAAAAATCTGCCAATACAGCCACTGTTGGCTCTTGTCAGTTCTGATTTTTTTAGGTTAATGATTTGTGTGGGATGTCGCCCCGCTGTGTGACGACGTCACCTTGTTAGTTAGCTACCACTCACTTCAATGATATTAATAACTAGCCTCTAGTATGGTCGTTTAACTTCAGTTTACTCACAGTTGTGTAAAAGATAAGGGTTGTGGCCATAAGCCATAAAAACATGACAGCTAGCTAGAATGTCATGTGTTTAATGGCTTAGCTAGCAGTTAAGCTAACGAGGTTAACTAGCTAGCCTAGCCAGCAAAGCCAACACAGCTTTGTACGCTGGCTGGGTTTTTGGATAGGAAAACAAAAAGTTGAAAGCATGTTACGGTTTATAACCTAAGGATGTACATGTCAATTTCTCACCTGGTTTAACATTTTCACGAAGGCTCCGTGTTTGACTGTTCAATCGTCTAAACCTCGGAGTCAAATCAACCGCCATCGTGAAATAGGATGTGACGTAGCTTCTTCTTCCGGATGAGGTTTAACGGCGGTTGGCATCCAATAAATGTTGCCTTACCGCCACCAACTAGGGTATAAATCCCTTATACTTTCAGTGGGAAAAGGAAAAAAATAACAAATAGAAATACTCTGCCATCTAACCCTACAAATTAAAAACCCCACCACCCTATTCAAACCTATCTGATCCTACCTCAGGCCAATGGCCTAGGAAGACGGGACACCACCACTCAACACACCCTGTAACTCTTCTGACGTCAAATCTCATACACCCACATACTTCTCTGCTGCTGCCACCACCACCCCCTCTATTTTCTGCGACTTACATTCCATCTCTGCGGTACAGTTGATAACCATTGATATGAGCCCTAAAAAGCCAGTCTTACTGAAGCATATATCACTCAATGGCCTATCCCTCTGTGCTGGCACAGATCTACTACTCACGTGACTCCTCTCAGGATCCCTCCCCCTTAACCCATCTTCCTCTACTTTCTTCTCTGCCTCATCACTACTCTAACCCTGGTAACCTCAACCTGACTCTCACCAGAGACTTCTGATCCCCAGCCCCATGGGCACCCATACAATTAACACATACCACTTCTTTCCCCAATATTACACATTCCTTTGTTTCATGCCCTTCTGCATACTTCTCACACCTAGGAACCTTCCTCCTATACACTGGTGCCAAATGCCCATAAGCTTCACACGTAACAACGTAATGGATTCGGCACAAAGGCTCGTACGGGAAAACTTAAATATCCTAACATCACTTTGTCGGGCAAATACTTAACATCAAAACTCAAAACAACAGACAATGACTGTTTCTCCATTCATGCCACCCTGTTTGAGTCGCACCAAACGACGAGCATCACAAACACCGGGAATCTTCCCCTTCAGTTGGTCAACTTTCACATTTACAGCTACCCCAGTAATCACTCCTTTCAATGGTGCCCTTTTCCTGAGAGCAAAACAAGTTAAATCTCTTGTCCCCTATCATGTGGCGTGGAGCGCCAGCTCCCTCTGACCGGCAGAAACACAAACAATTTCCACAAGACCACGTCGGGTTACCTTCACCGATTCCACTGCACCCAACTTTAAATTTCACCCACCCTGAAACCAGATATGGATCAGCCAAAGGGCAGGGGTTCACTTTCTCAAAAAATTTCACTCCTACCGTCACAGACTCATCTTTATCCTGTGCAAGCTCTGAGAACGTGCCACCTCCGATAGTTCACCCTTATTCACTTCCATTTCACACCTGTATTGATCAGGCCAGACCTCGCCACAACCACCAAACCGTAGGAAATGTACTTCAAAAGTTGCTAAAGAACAGTGCGCACCATTTTGGGGGAAACATGTCATTCAGTACAAACCATCACGCAACCGTTGAGGTGAACTGAACACACCCCAGGTGATGAGACAGCCAGGGGCCCGGGTCAGGTGCCTTTTCACCTGACCCGGCCCCCTCTCTGAAAGTTAGGCATTAGGGGTTTTGATAAGGCATTTCACTCAGTCACTCACTGATCTCTACACCTGGATGGTATATGTAGACAGTGTGATAAAATTTTCAACTTCTCCTGTCATTGTGGATACCAAGGTAAGTTTGGTAACTTGGCTTGGGGATGTGACGATGCAGCCTTAGCCTGGCCCATTATATTTTAATATTATCATCTAAAATGCTTAAAAGTATATATTGCCATGCATAGTTATCCACCATTTTAGGCGTGCCTGACCTTAATTGTTTGCTACCAAGTTGATTGCTCAGGTTGCAGCCAGGTGTGGTGAGTTAGATAATTGGCCTGCTACTCACCCATGCTTTCATTCTTCCAAATGACTATAAGTAGAAACTCTAATCATGTTCTATTTGATGCTGCTCTGTCTTTTTAAACTAAAGTGTACTTGACTAAATATGTTTTTTTTTACCACCCTGTACAGTAGGTGGCGCAATAGGGGAGGGGAGAGAGTCCTAGGTAATGCTTGATATGATTTCCATGTGCAAGTCATGGTTTGGTATTGTCTAAGGCCTTGTTGTACCTTGAATGAGACTGCTGAACGTATGCTTGCCGTATTCACAGGATAACACAAGTGGACTTTCTTCAAAATGTTTAATTGATTTTAAAATGTAAACACAGGACAATGTTATGATAAAAGTATTTAAAAAATGTAAAACCAGAAACTGATGTATTTCTGGAACATTCCAGATTGATCACACACAGTAACTCCCAACAATGCCCTCAAGGGCCAATCTAGAAATGTACAAAAGTACTGTTATGTATTGTGCAGGGGTATTCAACGCTTACCCTACGAGGTCAAGAGCCTGCTGGTTTTCTGTTCTACCTGATAAGTAATTGCACCCACCTGGTGTCCCAGGTCTAAATCAGTCCCTTATTAGAAGGGAACAATAAAAGAATGCAGTGGAACTGGCTTCGAGGTCCAGAGTTGCATTTGAGGGTTGTAGTGTATACGTCATCCATATAGGACAACCAGAAAGTCCACATCAGGGGTGTCAAACTCATTCTACGGAGGGTTGAGTGTCTGCGGGTTTATCCTTTCAATTAAGACCTAGACAACCAGGTGAGAGGAATTCCTTACTCATTCATTAATCAAGTATAAGGGAGTAACATAAACCCGCAGACACTCGGCCCTCTGTGGAATGAGTTTGACACGTGGGCCACATGAATGCTGAATTAATAAACAGCACTGAATGACACCTGATGTTGGTATAATTCACTAGTGATGCATTTTACTTTCCCTGGATTCCATGGTGTATTGTCATTTTTATAAGATGGTTACTGTTGATATTCTAGAGTGGATTTGATTGGTCTCTTTCAAAGGGTCAAGGTATGTCCACTCTGGCTTCCCAGTGTGTTCTACTCTAATGATTGCATTCTTACTGGGCGTATCCTTCATGTACTACAAACCCCAGATCAAGTTCCTCTCATGCCCTATTTACCAGGCATCCCACGAGGGAAAGGCTCGCTGTCCTCCTTGCCCTCAAGTACGTAGCGCAGGGAACCATACTGGGAACCGAACACACCATGCCCAGACAACCATTCAGGATGACGATGATACAATCATTTTGATCTGGTCACGCCTTTGACATAGCCTTTCATGTTAAAGTAAGCACAAGAGTCTGTCACCTAACAGTAGATAAAAACCTTTACAGCAAGACGCCCGGTGTCATCATCCACCATGGAGAAGTGAAGAACATGCCCCAAGAGCAACGGCCATGGTTCCAGAAATGGGTGTGCTGGAATGCAGAATCACCAGCTAACACAAACAGGATTCCTGGTGTTGACAACTTGTTCAATTTGACTGCGAGTTATCGACTGGATTCTGACATCAAGGTTCCTTGTCGAGGTAACCAGTGAGGATAAAAGCTTAGAGCTGCCCAAGAAGGACCCCCCACCCTTTGTTCAGGGACACATTATTCCATTTCTGTTAGTCACATGTCTGTGGAACTTGTTCAGTTTATGTCTCAGTTGTTGAATCTTGTTATGTTCTGTGATGTCACGAGAGGCTGTGTCCTGGAGGGACGTTACATCCCCCTGAGATGGCTGCAAACCCAGACAGCTATGGCTCCATCTGCTGGTATGGTCGGGAACTCCAACCCTCTATGGCCAATCTTCCCACGCAGCTGAAACCAATCAGGAGCTGATGAGCTGAAGGTTTGTTGAAGGGAAGAGACACGGTCTCCAACCTGGGCTCTCTGGAGGACAAGAGTGCTGCACGTCCACTTCCATGAGGAATATAAGGATTTGGAGATACTTACCTTTGGGAAATACTCACCTTTGGATATATGCACCTGTGGAAATACGTGTGGGACATTTGGAAGGACGTTTTGCTGGGTTGGCCACTAGCTGCAACGTGGAATACAGTAAGACTGGGGAAAAGTTATTTGAGCGAGGGAGAGTTATGATTTTGGATGTGGAAGAGACATCCCTGAACTGTTAACCCTTAAAGAGCCACCAGAGAACAGAATTGTGTTATACTTTCGTTAGTTTCCCAAGACCTTTAATAAAATCCTTGTTTTGGTTGAACCTGGTCTCCTTGCACTACTTGAGCAATCCCGCTGAAAGCTGTGTAGCCTCTCGTGACATCACAGATGGTGGAGAATACGGGCACGCTCAAGCGTTAATAGTGCATGTCAGAGGAGGATACCGAAGGTTTGATCACCCAGTTTTCCAAGTTGGCCGTAGGCTCCCCGCCGACTGAAATGGAGGACATATTGAAAGCCCTTGTTGCTGGCCAGCACGCCCAGATGCAAGCAAACGTGGCTCTCTTGGAGGAGCAAAAG
This sequence comes from Coregonus clupeaformis, assembly GCF_020615455.1. Taxonomy (NCBI): domain Eukaryota; kingdom Metazoa; phylum Chordata; class Actinopteri; order Salmoniformes; family Salmonidae; genus Coregonus; species Coregonus clupeaformis. Next base: position 33,346,822 of record NC_059219.1, on the reverse strand, counting down.
AAAGCCAACCTTCTGAAGGCAGAGGAATTGCAGTTGCAGAGACAGAGGGTGGTCCAAAATACCCGCCCAATAAAGGCAAGTGACTTTATATCTAAGATGGGAGCTACCGATGACATTGAGGCATACCTGCATGCATTTGAGGCCACGGCCACTAGGGAAGCCTGGCCCAAGCAACAGTGGGTTGGTCTGTTAGCCCCCTTCCTAACCGGGGAAGCGCTGAATGCTGTCCGGGACCTGGGCCCTGACCAGGTTACTGACTATGATGCCCTGAAGTCTGAGATCCTCAGCAGATATGGACTCACAAAGTTTGGTATGGCCCAGCGCTTTCACAGCTGGACCTTCCAACCAGACCAACCTCCTAGGGCGCAGATGCATGAACTTGTCCGAATCGCAAGGAAATGGCTGGATTCGCAGAGGAATACAGCAGCGGCGGTGGTGGAGGCCGTTGTGGTGGATCGTTACCTACGCGCCCTGCCTTATGAGGCAAAACGGTTCATCAGTCAACAGGCCTTGACCCCGGCGTCTAAGGAGAAGACAGCCTTTGCCACCCCGGAGGGGCTCTACCAGTATACCCGACTTCCGTTTGGTCTCCACGGGGCACCTGCCACGTTCCAACGCCTGATGGATCGAGTCCTTGCGCCCCACAAGAGGTACGCAGCGGCTTATTTGGATGATGTTGTTATACAAAGTCAGGATTGGGCCAGCCACCTACCCCGGGTACAAGCGGTGCTGGATTCGCTCAGGGAAGCAGGGCTCACGGCAAACCCGAAGAAGTGCAAGGTGGCCTTCAGTGAGACAAACTACCTGGGGTACACCATTGGGCGGGGGTTGGTCAAACCACAGGAAGCCAAACTGCGGGCCATACAGGACTGGCCGCAGCCCATCAACAAGAAGCAAGTAAGGTCATTTTTGGGCCTCGCTGGCTACTATAGACGCTTTATTGCAGATTTTGCTACCATAGCTGCACCGTTGACGGAGCTGACGACCAAACGCCACTCACGAATGGTGAAGTGGAACCCTGCGGCGGAGGCGGCTTTCCTCAACCTGAAGCGAGCACTCTGCTCCAGTCCGATCCTGGTGGCACCAGACTTCAAGAAGGAATTCATTGTCCAAGCGGATGCTTCGGAGGTGGGTCTGGGTGCTGTCCTCACCCAGGCACATGACGGTGAAGAACATCCCATTCTCTACCTAAGCAGAAAGTTACTTCCAAGAGAGAAGAACTATTCAACGGTGGAGAAAGAATGTCTGGCTGTAGTCTGGGCCCTGGAGTCCCTTCGGTTCTATCTCCTGGGCCGACGTTTCATGGTGGTATCTGATCACGCCCCTCTGCAGTGGATGGCCAAGAACAAGGAATCAAACAGTAGAGTAACCAGATGGTTTTTGAGCTTGCAACCGTTTAACTTTTCTGTTGTCCACAGGGCTGGCAAGCACCACGGCAATGCGGACGCCCTCTCCCGGCGTGATGCCTTCTTCGCTGCCTTTACCCCGACGAGGACGTCGGTCCCGAGGAGGGGGATGTGTGATGTCACGAGAGGCTGTGTCCTGGAGGGACGTTACATCCCCCTGAGATGGCTGCAAACCCAGACAGCTATGGCTCCATCTGCTGGTATGGTCGGGAACTCCAACCCTCTATGGCCAATCTTCCCACGCAGCTGAAACCAATCAGGAGCTGATGAGCTGAAGGTTTGTTGAAGGGAAGAGACACGGTCTCCAACCTGGGCTCTCTGGAGGACAAGAGTGCTGCACGTCCACTTCCATGAGGAATATAAGGATTTGGAGATACTTACCTTTGGGAAATACTCACCTTTGGATATATGCACCTGTGGAAATACGTGTGGGACATTTGGAAGGACGTTTTGCTGGGTTGGCCACTAGCTGCAACGTGGAATACAGTAAGACTGGGGAAAAGTTATTTGAGCGAGGGAGAGTTATGATTTTGGATGTGGAAGAGACATCCCTGAACTGTTAACCCTTAAAGAGCCACCAGAGAACAGAATTGTGTTATACTTTCGTTAGTTTCCCAAGACCTTTAATAAAATCCTTGTTTTGGTTGAACCTGGTCTCCTTGCACTACTTGAGCAATCCCGCTGAAAGCTGTGTAGCCTCTCGTGACATCACAGTTCATAAAATATTTACACATGTTAAGTTTGCTGAAAATAAACGCAGTTGACAGTGAGAGGACGTTTATTTTTTTGCTGAGTTTATTTGTTTTTGCATTGTTTACCTACCAACACAAAACAAAGGAAACCATATAACCTTACTGCACAGCACAAACAAAGATAAACTGGTTGTGCCCTTACTGTGTCTTTCAGTCTCCTCTGATAGCAGGATGGGACAAGTAAAAGTTGTGAGGAATTTTCCACACTGACTCTTGCGACACAAAATGAATAGAGTTGTGAGACGTTCAAGATATGTAATGTACTGAATACTGTCTGATTATTAAAAACCAAGGTCTGGAAAGAATGTGCATTGTAGAATGTTTTGTAAAAATGACTGTATGTCACAGGATTTCACAATGTAAAATATAATTTCACATTTGCATAGGTGGCTATTGAAATACAAAGTGAAATAGTCTCATTATCAGGTGACTGCAAATCAAAGCTATTGATTGTATGTAACATCTTTAAGGTTGAGGGCCAATTTGAGGGCCTTTGTTGTATTAGTTGGTAGATTGATTAAATGGTTCTTCTTTGAAATTGTATGATGTTTTATTTTGAAAAGCTTTAGTTGAAAAGTAAAGTTTAAGTTAATTAATTTGAAATGCAATAGAATCCACAGTAGTTTTGCTTTCAGTGATGAGGCACGGTTCACTTGACCATATCTACGTAGTTCCTGTAGCAACAATGCTAGACTAGTCTAGACCACAAACGGATGTGGTTCCTACTAGACTAACCCAGATGCAGAATTTACCAAACAGTGGGGGAAACATTTAGTGACATACTGCTTATCGAACAACTATCCAACACGCATTCCCTCAACACTCAAGCTTGTTTTAAGGTAGAGAAAATTATTAATTTCTTTAGGGTGATAACCCAATAATGAATATCATTTGTCTATCAAATATAGTAAATTACAGTATAGGTGGTGGTGGTGTTGTTATGTTCAGTTTCACTGTTGGTTTTATAAGATACTTGGTGGAACCAGTTTAGAGAGGAAGAGACTAACCTACTGGGCACATATGTCAATTCAACATCTATTCCACGTTGAACCAACATCATTGAAATTACGTGGAAACAATGTTGACTCAACCAGTATGTTCTCAGTGGGAATGCTCTTTTGTTACACATAATATCACAATTAAGTTTTAAAAAATCTAAAGTTATTTAAAATACTTAATTCTTATTTATTGTTTTATATTTTTGATATTCTAAAATCAGGTTCTCTTTGTGGGCATAACCATGGATGAGTCAGACAAATTGAAAGAGGTAAGGTCACTTGGGAATACAATAATAAATACCTTTTCTTCTACTGTCAGGTTAAGATCTCATCAAACTGGTTTTAACCTTAGGGGTATGACCATGGAGTTTATGGTGTGCCAGGTTCACAATTCAACTGAAACATTCAAACAGGAAAAACAAGAATATACTATCCCATAACTCATCCCATAAATCCTATTGTGAAGTATTGTTTTCCCTAATAGGTTTATACAGAAAGCGATCATATCGGGTGTACACGGTCACAGGATGTCACTATGTAAAATATAATTTTCATAGGTTGCTTTTCAAATCGCAGCCACACCTTTCTACCTAACGTGATGTCTCCGAGAGTAGCTTGGCATGAGTCACTCACTGATCTCTACACCTAGATTGTATATGGAGGCAGTGTAATACAATTCTTCACCTTCTCCTGGCATTTTGGATACAAAGGTAAGTTTGATAACTTGGCTTGGAGGAGGAACTATTCATTATAATGAGGAACTATTCATTATAATGAGGAACTATTCATTATAATAGAAGTAATAATGACGTTTTGACTGGTTATGAATAAGATATGTAACTGTTACTCTAAATCAGATCATTGTGAGTAATCATCAAAATCATAAGGAATCTTGTACTTCACATTCATAAACTATTTCTTATGTTACTTTTATTTTAGTATTATTTGATTTAAAGATGACTTTGCATATTATAATATAGTTTAATAAGTGACCAGAGATCTTTTTGTGACAACTTCCTCCTATTTTTTTTAGACTGCAAGGCTAAAGAATAGAAAGTTAATGAGGCATGAGTCCTAGTTAATGATTGGTAGGATGTAAGAATTTGATATGAGTTTTATGTGATAACATGGTTGTATGGTTTGGTCTTGTCCAAGGCATTGTTGGTCCTTGTTTGAGACATATTGCTGAACGTGCGCTTGACGTATTCACAGCGTAGCACAAGTGCACTTTGCTCAAAAAGAGGGGGAAATTAAAAAAGTATTGCATCTATAATTATGTTTATAAAATTTACATTTACGTCATTTAGCAGACGCTCTTATCCAGAGCGACTTACAGTTAGTTAGTGCATACATTATAATTTTTTCATACCCCCTGTGGGAATCGAACCCACAACCCTGGCGTTGCAAACGCCATGCTCTATCAACTGAGCTACATCCCTGCCGGCCATTCCCTCCCCTACCCTGGACGACGCTGGGCCAATTGCGCGCCGCCCCATGGGTCTCCCGGTCGCGGCCGGCTACGACAGAGCCTGGAAAATGTAAACTCATTGTAAACGCAATGAGGAAAATTTGATTTTATAAAATATTGGTTTAAAATAAAACCGGTAAATACACTTCTGGAACATTCCACAGACGGATCACACACAGTAACTCCCAACAAAGCCCTCAAGTGCCAGTTTAGAAATGTTCAGTAACTTAGTTCCAGGTAGTTTTGCGTACAGCAGGGATGGGCAATTCCAGTCATAGGGAGGCCTGATTGGTGTCATCCTTTTCCCCCAGCGTTAGCTAATGCTGCGTTCATGGCTAAGTGGGAAGGTGGTAATTACCAATTGTGTAGCAGTAAATACGAGTCGGGTGAATTCACATTTCGAACTAGGAAATACAATCAAACATGGAGGTCATCAGAAGGCTTGTGATTGGTTTACTATTTTTTGCCCATAAAAAGTACACCCAGAGATGCATTCTAAATCAAAAGGAAGATGAATAGATTGAATTTAGTATCAACAATTTGTATCTTGTTCTTACCATAAACAACTGCTGAAGATGCTGCCATGCTTCAGTGTGTTTTTGTTGACAAATGACGTCAGAGAGGTGCAAGTGGGGAACTCACAGGGATGATAGACGAGTTTCCAACTAGTAATCTCTCTCCTTCCAGACTCACATAAAGAATCTCCAATCCAAAGTTAAATCTAGAATCGGCTTCCTATTTCGCAACAAAGCCTCCTTCACTCATGCTGCCAAACATGCCCTCGTAAAACTGACTATCCTACCGATCCTTGACTTCGGCGATGTCATTTACAAAATAGCCTCCAACACTCTACTCAGCAAATTGGATGTAGTCTATCACAGTGCCATCCGTTTTGTCTCCAAAGCCCCATACGCTACCCACCACTGTGACCTGTACGCTCTTGTTGGCTGGTCCTCACTACATGTTCGTCGTCAAACCCACTGGCTCCAGGCCATCTATAAATCACTGCTAGGCAAATCCCCGCCTTATCTTAGCTCATTGGTCACCATAGCAGCACCCACCCGTAGTCTGCGCTCCAGCAGGTATATCTCACTGGTCATTCCCAAAGCCAACACCTCCTTTGGCCACCATTCCTTCCAGTTCTCTGCTGCCAATGACTGGAACGAATTGCAAAAATCTCTGAAGCTGGAGACTCTTATCTCCCTCACTAACTTTAAGCATCAGTTGTCAGAGCACCTTACCGATCACTGCACCTGTACACAGCCCATCTGAAATTAGCCCACCCAACTACCTCATCCCTATATTGTTATTTATTTTGCTCTTTTGCACCCCAGTATCTCTATTTGCACATAATCTCTTGCACATCTAGCATTCCAGTGTTAATACTATTGTAATTATTTTGCACTATAGCCTATTTATTGCCTTACCTCCATAACTTGCTACATTTGCACACACTGTATATATATTTTCTGTTGTATTTTTGACTTTATGTTTTTACCCCATATGTAACTCTGTGTTGTTTTTATCACACTGCTTTGCTTTATCTTGGCCAGGTCGCAGTTGTAAATGAGAACTTGTTCTCAACTGGCTTACCTGGTTAAATAAAGGTGAAATAAAAAATAAAATAAAAAATTACCGGTTGATTGTTTCCCAGTCGTATGCAGGTATTTCCAAATCACGGGATTTTGTGAACGCAGCATAACACACCTTCTTAAACTTAGTGGGTGCTTTCCTCTGCCCAGCCGTTGCTGGCGAATGCCAGATCGTACAACACCTGGATAGGGATTTTTTTATCAGCTAACCACATATCTATGTTATAGTAAAATAAAAATAAAAAATCAGCGTATAAATCTGTCAATTTAAACTAGAGATATCGGTATTGGATACGTCTCAATCCACACATCCGCAGATGTCGCCTTTCCGCATCTGCAGTGAAAGGTGACAGAGCTAGAGCGGTGTTTGTCAGACCATGATACATCCCGAAAATCCGTCTTCTCACAAAATCTTACCACGAGCACGTACTTTTCGGTTGTTTTGCTCTAGGACGCCCACCGGCCTCACAAGACTCTTCTGAAGGTCCCCCGGTACCAGTTGAAAAAAATGAATGGAAGTATATATGGAGACTGTTTTGTTCCAAAACTAAGGGGTTAAATACATATCAAGAAAACAAACAAATATTTCCCGATCTTACATATCTCTCAGATATAGGACACTTCAGAACAAACTTCCTTTTAGATTGTTTTGGGGACTCTCTCTTCCACATAGTGAACGCGTTTGTATGGGCTAATAGCAGTAAGGGCGAGTACAATTTTGTAAATCTTTGTTGTTAATACATATTTTTATACTTCAAGGGGTCGTCTAAATCAAATCGCTAAATGATCCTTGGTATGAGCTTCTTTAAACACGTCCACAGTATTCTAAACTGGACATCATGATTAGTTGATGATTAGAGTCAGGAGTGTGTCAGCTAGTGTTGGGGCAAAAGTGTGCCACCAATCATCAGGCCCCCGAGGACTGCAGTTGTCCATCCCTGGTGTACACTGTGTTTGATGTACATACTGTTTACATCGTTATACAGGATAATCAGACTGTCCTCATGAATGCTGAATTTATCAACAGCACTGAATGACACCTGATGTTGGCCTTAGTTTCACTAGTGATGCATTTTACATTCTTTGTTCTCTGGTGTATTGTCATATAAGATAGTTAATGTGCTTGCTGAAATGAATTAATATTCCACCCGCTCTAGCACTTAACACTAGAAAAGCCTGGCATCCTTGGACCCCCTTGGCCATCCTTTGAAAGTCAACATAATGAATACATTTTAATATATCCTATCATTTAATTGTGTTTATGAAGGTCTTAGGTAACATTAGAATATGAAAGAAAATGTATATGAAAGAACACAATAGCATTTTAATTTCTTTATGTAACTGTAGGCTACAGGTACTAAGGAAAAACCACTAAAACCCCACAATTCAAGTGTTAAAATCAATTAAATAAATGCAGTCACAAATATTATTAATTTGTTAAGGACAGGTCTTAAGGAGCATCATGAATTTAAGAAGTTTTTGTTTTGAGTCAACATGACACTTTCGGCTCTCCTAGTGTTAAACCGGTTGAGCTATCAACACTAAGTCGTCTTTGAAATGTGCAGCATTTCAGTACTTTTCATACTATAGCCATATTTGCATAAAACTCAATGCATTAAAATGGCAAAACATTTAAAATTCTAGACCCTACTTCAGGCTACAAGAACCCAATGGAAGACATTTCAAATGTGACATTTTCAAAACTTTATAGAGACACCAACCCAACCTTCACATGCTCAGGCTATTCAATACATTTCAATCAATCTTTCTATCTACCTACTTTTCAGCAATAATCAGTCACTACCAATACTAAAACGTATTTCACAACCATAAATACTTTAGAACATGCTAGTAAACACACTCATTTTGTGTGTGTGTGTGTGTGATTGGGGGTGGGAAATGTACTTTTCTAGTTGTTGTTGATATTCTAGAGTGGTTTTGATTGGTCTCTTTTCTCTTCCAAAGGGTCAAGGTATGTCCACTCCGGCTTCCCAGGGGGTTCTACGGCCTGTTCTGATTGGCTTTTTTTTAATGCTGTGCTTCGTGGGCATATTCTTCATTTACTACAAACCCCAGATCCAGTTCCTCTCATGCCCTACTGACCAGGCATCCCACGAGGGGAAGGCTGGTTGTCCTGCTTGCCCTCAAGTCTGTAGGGCAGGGAACAACACAGGGCAGAATACACACCATGCCCAGACAGCCATTCAGGCCGATGATGACGGAGACACAGACACAGATACTATCATTTTGATCTGGATGTGGCCATTTGGTCACGCCTTTGACATAGACTCCTGTGCCTACTTTAACATCAAAGGCTGTCACCTAACAGTAGATAAAAACCTTTACAGCAAGGCGCACGGTGTCATCTTCCACCATAGAGACATCCATGGAGACCTGAAGAACATGCCCCAAGAGCAACGGCCATGGTTCCAGAAATGGGTGTGGTGGAATGCAGAATCACCAGCTAACACAAACAGGATTCCTGGTGTTGACAACTTGTTCAATTTGACTGCAAGTTATCGACTGGATTCTGACATTAAGGTTCCTTATGGGTCGCTTGTCGAGGTAACCAGTGAGGATAAGAGCTTTGAGCTGCCCAAGAAGGACAAATTAGTCTGCTGGGTAGTGAGCAACTGGAACCCAAACTACAAGAGGGTACAGGTGTTCAACGAGCTCAGTAGGCATGTCAAAGTAGAGGCCTATGGGCGACATTTTAGTAGATACCTAGAAAACGAAGACTACTCAAAGACTCTGTCCAGCTGTAAATTCTACCTGGCATTTGAAAACTCCATCTACAAAGACTATGCTACAGAGAAGCTGTTCAACGCTATGAAGTTGGGAGCAGTGCCCATTGTTCTAGGTCCATCCAGGGACAACTACGAGCAATTTATCCCAAGGGATTATTTCATCCATGTGAATGACTTCTCCTCTACAGAGGAGCTGGCAAAGCAGCTTCTCTTTCTCGACCAGAATAATGAAGAATACATGAGGTACTTCAACTGGCGAAATAACTTTAAAGTCCAGGGATGGTGGTTTGGACTTGAGCATGCCTGTCGCTCATGTGATTACATTCGAAAAAATAAAGAATACAGAACTTTTCATAATCTGAATAAATGGTTTTGGGGCTAAGTGACTCATTTGTAGTGGGGCATTTCCATGTGCAAGGACCCATAAGCACCAACATGTGAAGTTCAATCAATCAAATGTATTATAATACCCTTTTTACATCTGCAGTTGTCACAAAGTGGTTATACAGAAACCAAGCCTAAAACCTCAGGTGGCCAGTCCTCTTCTGGCTGTGCCGGGTGGAGATTATAAGAGTACATGGCCATTAAGGCTACTCATTGTCGAGGGGGTGTGGACCAACCATTTAACTGCTCCCTCTTTTATTATATACACTGTCTCTGACAGCCTTCTACGATAATTTAAAATGATTAGAAATCATTAGAGAGAATAAACTATGCTCCAAGTTCACCTTTTGAATGTGGAGTTAGGCCTATACAACTATGATAAAAGTACACAAGTACTTTGATAAACTTCCTGCCTGCATCAGACAACCAGGTGATGTGGAAACATAAATAGCAGCCACACCTTTCTACCTAACCTGCCATCTCTGAGAGTAGCTTAGCATGAGTCACTCACTGATCTCTACACCTAGATGGTACAGTTGAAGTCGGAAGTTTACATACACCTTAGCCAGATACATTTAAACTCAGTTTTTCACAATTCCTGACATTTAATCCTAGTAAAAATGCCCTGTCTTAGGTCAGTTAGGATCACCACTTTATTTTAAGAATGTGAAATGTCAGAATAATAGTAGAGAGAACAATTTATTTAAGCTTTTATTTATTTCATCACATTCCCAGTGGGTCAGAAGTTTACATACACTCAATTAGTATTTGGTAGCATTGCGTTTAAATTGTTTAACTTGGGTTAAACGTTTTGGGTAGCCTTCCACAAGCTTCCCACAATAAGTTGGATGAATTTTGGCCCATTCCTCCTGACAGAGCTGGTGTAACTGAGTCAGGTTTGTTTCTTCAGTTCTGCCCACAAATGTTCTATAAGATTGAGGTCATGGATTTGTGATGGCCACTCCAATACCGTGACTTTGTTGTCCTTAAGCCATTTTGCCACAACTTTGGAAGTATGCTTGGGGTCATTGTCCATTTGGAAGACCCATTTGCGACCAAGCTTTAACTTCCTGACTGATGTCTTGAGATGTTGCTTCAATATATCCACATTCCTTCCTCATGATGCCATCTATTTTGTGAAGTGCACCAGCCCCTCCTGCAGCAAAGCACCCCCACAGCATGATGCTGCCACCCCCGTGCTTCACGGTTGGGATGGTGTTCTTCGGCTTGCAAGCCACCCCCTTTTTCCTCCAAACAGAACAATGGTCATTATGGCCAAACAGTTCTATTTTTGTTTCATCAGACCAGAGGACATTTCTCCAAAAAGTACGATCTTTGTCCACATATGCAGTTGCAAACCGTAGTCTGGCTTTTTTATGGTGGTTTTGGAGCAGTGGCTTCTTCCTTGCTGAGCGGCCTTTCAGGTTATGTCGATTATAGGACTAGTTTTACTGTGGATATAGATACTTTTGTACCTGTTTCCTCCAGCATCTTCACAAGGTCCTTTGCTGTTGTTCTGGGATTGATTTGCACCTTTCGCACCTAAGTACATTCATCTCTACAGAACGCGTCTCCTTCCTGAGCGGTATGACGGCTGCGTGGTCCCATGGTGTTTATACTTGCGTACTATTGTTTGTACAGATGAACGTGGTACCTGTGGAGGTCTACACATTTTTTTTCCTGAGGTCTTGGCTGATTTTATTTTGATTTTCCCATGATGCCAAGCAAAGAGGCACTGAGTTTGAAGGTAGGCCTTGAAATACAGCCACAGGTACACTTCCAATTGACTCAAATGATGTCAATTAGCCTATCAGAAGCTTCTAAAGCCATGACATCCTTTTCTGGAATTTTCCAAGCTGTTTATAGGCACAGTCAACTTAGTGTATGTAAACTTCTGACCCACCGTAATTGTGATACAGTGAATTATAAGTGAAATAATCTGTCTGTAAACAATTGTTGGAAAAATCACTTGTGTCATGCACAAAGTAGATGTCCTAACCGACTTGCCAAAACTATAGTTTGTTGACAAGAAATTTGTGGAGTGGTTGAACAACGAGTTTTCATGACTCCACCCTAAGTGTATGTATACTTCCGACTTCAACTGTATGCCATATCACTCTATCATACCTGCACACTGCCTGTCTCTAGCCCTAACGCCAGCACCAACCCCCTGTGAGAGTTCAGCAGCTGTAGAGTCCTCCATCCGATGGTCCTCAGCACCTGCCTAACTGTCATCCCTCCTACCTGGGATAGAACGAACACACACACACAGTCACTCTCTGCCCTCTGCAGCACTCCTGTCCCTCTTTCTCCAGCTCACCCTCTACTCTTTTCCTTCTTAATAGAAAAACAGCATGTCATTTCAACACCTACCTAAGTGTATTGAAACTTCCTACTGTTCTTGATTTCAACGTCCACAGACGTCGATTTTTGGTCCGGATCTGACCAAATCTGAACCAATCATCGATGTCTATGTTTCACAAGTTTGGAAAGCACAGTAAAATACAGTCGAGCACAGTAGAGTACAGTACAGTAAAGAAAAGTAGATTAGAGTTTAGTTCAGAGTAGAGTTCAGTACAGTATAGAGCACACTCAACTAGAGTGCAGTAAAATGTGCTTTACTGTACTGATCTATACTTTACTGCACTGTACGGAACTCTACTGTACTCTACTGTGATTTCTAAACTTGTGACACATAGACGTCTAAGATTGGTTCAGATTTGGTTCGGTCCGGACACACCAAATGTGGTCTTGTTTGGGGGCGAAGCTCATTAGAATAATAGCCAGTGTGTAGAATAATACCAAAACATGCAAAGGAGGATATTGATCTTTCTACCTTTCTGTAGCTATTCAGGATACATCACCATGTAGAGAATAATCTTCATGTCCATAATCATGCATTTCTGTGTAGTACAGATCAGGGACCCATGAAGTCATTCTGTTACCATCATTTTGTTACCGGGTATTAATCCACTTGACTTACTGTAGTTCAATAACAAAAATAGATTTTTGCTAAGTCAAGGTGTCAGGTCATTGCTGACACCCCATTCTTTCTGCAGACAACTTTGAATCTTTATTCAGAGTAGATATTTTTAGAGTTTTTGGAAAACTTGGTCACAAAAAACAGAGGGAGATTTGACCATCAAGTAAATGTGTTTTTATACAATGTTCAGTGGAAATGGTCAAAAGGTGTCCTTGTGCATACAGCTGTATAGTTTAACTTTGCAATCAATGGTTTTTGTTTGGCATACATTTAAAAGTGAAATATCTGAGTCTCAGCATCATTCTGTAACCATGGAATTGGGATGGTAGGATCCCCATTAGCTGTTTTACATGCAGCAGCTACTCTTCCTGGGGTCCACATAAAATACAAAATAGAGGGGGAACGTGTGGGAGTTTTGAGAGTTCCCAAGATGAATTAATTTTAACATGTAATACATTTTAATTTTAACATAAAGTCATAGGATTTTAGGTCAGTTCCCAGAGTGCCTTTTCTCCAATTCCACCCCTGTGGTAAACCTAAAAGGAGGCTTGAAAATGCCACTGTGGAAGACATCGGTACTAATGTACTCACAGAAATGTTTGTATATTGTATTGGCAAACAAATGAGACCAAACCTGACTGTTGAATGTCCTGTTTTTGCACACTGTTTCAATAGTTGTTTCATTGTTTGGACAGAATATACTACGATTACAAATGTGAAATATAATATAAATGTCTATCATACCCATGTCTTGTCATGACAGCAAAAATTGGTAATAAGATAATCAAATAAAATAACATTTTATTGGACACATGCGCCGAATACAACAGGTGCAGACATTACAGTGAAATGCTTACTTACAGCCCTTAACCAACAGTGCATTTATTTTTAATAAAAAAGTAGAATAAAACAACAAAAAAGTGTTGAGAAAAAAAGAGCAGAAGTAAAATAAAAAAACAGTAGGGAGGCTATATATACAGGGGTGTACCGGTGCAGAGTCAATGTACGGGGGCACCGGCTAGTTGAGGTAGTTGAAGTAATATGTACATGTGGGTAGAGTTAAAGTGACTATGCATAAATAATTAACAGAGTAGCAGCAACGTAAAAAGATGGGGTGGTGGGGCGGGTAATAGTCCAGATAATAATATGATAACAAGTTATAGTTACTCACAATTAATTCATTATTTGCCCAGATACCCGCTGATTCCAGTGATTCTGTTATTGTTTCAGGGTAATAAACTGACAACACAAGAGCAATGGTAAATTGCACTGAACAGGGTTTGAGAATGAGGGATGAAAAAGAGGGACCCTGTTATCATGGTGTTCTTGTATTGTTAACCCTCTAGCACAAAGAAGGTGGTATTATTATTTTTTTAAATGATGATTTTATGAAAAAACTTCACCAAAATTGATGAATTTATGAAAAAAACTTCACCAAAATATAAGGTGAATGCACCAATTTGTAAGTCGCTCTGGATAAGAGCGTCTGCTAAATGACGTAAATGTAAATGTATTACCATGAAACAATGCTGAAGGTGTTTCTGAGCAAATAGTGTTATGAAAATTTAACTTGTTACCAATTAATGTAATGTAAAACGCTACCCACATACATCATGTAATGTAATATGCTACCCACCTACATAATGTAATGTAAAATGCTACCCACATACATCATGTAATGTGAAATGCTGTCCACATACATCATGTAATGTAAACGATACCCACATACATCATGTAATGTAAAATACTGTCCATTATCATTATGATACTGTTCTCAAATTTTTTTAGATAATTGGAATGGATGTGAGAAAAAATAAATGCAATAAATACGGTAAATGCAATAAAAATGTTTTAAAGTATTTTTTATGTTGACAGCCTCACAGCAGCCACATAATTTCCACCTGGTTGATCAGTTCAGAATATGCTCTCATTCACTCCACTTCCCATATCGGAGATTGCTCTGTTGGGTCAAACAGGGCAGTCCTTTTGCATGTATTTGTTTTGCATCGTTTACCTACCAACACAGAACAAAGGATACCATACAACCTTATTGCACAGCACAGACACAAAGATAAATTAGCTGTGACCTTCCGGTGCCTTTCAGTCTCATTTGAAAGGGGGAGGGGACAAGTACAAGTTGTGAGAGGAATTTTCCACACGGTTCTTGCTCTCTGGGATCCCTGGTCAGCGGTTAGTTAAAAAAAATATGTGGTTTTAGGGTAGGGACGCCCCAAGGACCGCAGATAGCACTAACCTTTTTCCACACTCTCTCGACACAAAATGAAAATAGTTGTGAGACGTTCGAGATGTCATGTACTAGATACTAATTATCAAAAACAATGTCTGTAATCATTGTGTATTGTTTAATGTTTTGTAAAAATGTAATTAATCTTTCACAAACGTCACATCCGTAAACAAAGAAGTCCCATGTGAAGCGGAGCCTACCATTCATCGAGAAGGAAAGGGAGGTGTGTCTACTTTAAACAATGGACGTTTCATATATCGAAGTGGATGTTTTCTTTCAGTGAGCTATATCCGGGGATAATACCATATATTGAGATGAATAAAATATATATTCATTATATAATGATAGCCATCTATCCATAAATTGCTGTTCGTTTATACGGTCTAGGTTTGTATTAACGTTACCCAACAAAGTACCCCCCCCCCCCACGGAACGGTTTAGCCCAAATCGAACAGCAAGCCAGCTGAGGACTTGGACCTTTAAAAATACTCAAGCACAGTAAGCTGACTAGACTCAACCTCCTTTACAAACTACACATTTTTTGGTGTATGACCTAATCTCCCCCCGAGGAGACGTGAAAAAGGTAAAACATAGCTATATTTCGACGTATATTTTTTGTTATCAGTAACACATGCTAGTTTGTAATTTAGCTAGATAGCGAAACCCTTTCAGCTTGTCAACAATCACCTATGCTATGTTGCTATTTACCAATGTCTTGTTGGGGTCATGTTTATCCATGTTGGCGTGATTGAGCTGGATGTATGTAACCGTAACGTTACAAACCTGAACCCACTAGAAATTGGCGAGTTGGCGTTAGCATTATTGTTTACAAACACACGAATAACAATTTATATAATCTAGTTATTAAAAAGCCATTTGCTCCTTATCTGATTAATCTAACGTTAGCTATCAATGCGAACTCTTTCAGCGACATTATTGTCTTGCGTTTCTTTTGGGACAAGCAGATCTCTTCTCGGTCTTGTCCAGCTCTCTTGTTTTGGTGCTGCAGGATCACGTGTACTTATCAGTGACGCGTGTGTGGATATATTGTTTTGTGTGTGCAGCTCGTACAGTGCACTGCAGTTTAACTGAAAATTCAATTTGCTGTAACAAATCCTGTAGGGCTGAGCGACGAATCTGAGAGTGGAAGACTCGTCTCTAACATGTAGGCTCAATTTTTGAAGTCCCATCACAAGTCAGACGGTTGAATAAACTTCATTTGAACGTACTTTACTCATTTACATTTTTGTCATTTAGCAGACGCTCTTATCCAGAGCGACTTACAGTTAGTGAGTGCATACATTTACCCCTTGTCTGCTGATTTTTGTCCTTATGTAGGAGGTAATCTGACACAAAGTATCCGCAGGGAAGTGTTCTTAGCCCGAATTTCAGTACAATGGTCTATATGGTTGGTATTTCCGGTTTTTATTTTCAATACTGATGCAATTGAGTATGAGTCATAAAACCCGGAAATGGTTCCAATCGTTTTTTCACCATTCATTTTTCCATCTGGGATTTTAGCACAGGAGGTTAGTGGCACTTTAATTGGGGAGGACGGGCTCGTGGTAATGGCTGGTGCGGAATAGTATAAAATACATCAAACACATGTTTTCCATGTGTTTGATGCCATTCGTTCCATTGTTTTGATAACCGCGCAAATCTCTCTCGGACAAGGTAACTTTAAAAAATGTGCAATGCTAACTATTGATAGTACATTGAGACGAATATATTGATAAAACTCACCTTGTAAAAGAGAGAATTACACGGCTATCAAAAAGTAATGCTAAGGTCAGCCTAAAACAAACACACAATTAATTAGATTTGACGATGTGAAAAATTAATGACGGAAAAACCATTGGAACTATTTGCGTGTTATTATGGGTATTATGACGCATCCACTGTGGCGGACTTTTCGTACGTGACAAACACTTGCACAATATGTCTGAGCCTAACCGAACCACAGCTGATCGCAAGGAAACGTGCTTTGGTCAAATACCTTCGGTTACATTAGGCTATTGTTGACATATTGTGCAATGCCTGAAAATATTGAAAATACAAGTGACAGAACCTCCCGGCACCACATCCCTCCTACCTCCAAAAGGACCAACCGCATGTACAACTGGTAAAGTAAGTGTAAATATAATTTTATTCAACATTCTGGCTTGTAGAGACTATTGCATCTTTTTAGGGAATCTTCGGTCAGACTGATAACCATTGTAACAGTCTGTTTAGACAAAGCGATGGGGAATCAACCAAGGACAGGGTGTTGCCATGAAAAGCTATTTTCCCCACTGTTGTTCACTGAAATAGTCTGTGCACTGCACACAAGGTAGCTATTTTGTCTTCATGTGGATACGGAACGCTTTGTGATTGTAATGTGATCATATCGAACTAACTCTCCTAACTACAGTAATAGACATATCCTAGGCTATTTATATCCACTGTGCAGTGTCAAGTGGTGGTGAAGTGTCAGTTGCTCTGCAGGGATTTACATTAAGGATGCCCCAATGTGCATGTGATATTTTTTTTACAGTCAACGACCAAAATGCTAAGAATTCCAGTTGTCTGGTCTTTCTAGTTTCCCTGGTTCTTGTCTAGGGTAACATTTTTACTTTCATTGTGCTCCTAAATGTCTTTGTGTGCCCCTACATTTTTCAACTTAGGCGCACACATGCTCCTTGAAGAAAAAAAAGTAAGCGTAGAGCCCTGTCCTGGGTTGCCTTATGAATGCCTCTGTGTCAAAGCAACCTAATCGGATGCAGTCATTTTGAATGGTTTTGACTTTCATTTGCATTAGGAATTCTCTCTGAATGACCTGCCTGTTTATCCTTCATGGGTAGGACTGGGCACATCACTTCAGACACCACAGTAGACATGGGCTGATCTGGCAAGCAAATATATTACTGTATCAAACAACTTCAGACATTACCTTTCTCTTATGACTGCTGAGATATGGGTTATGACCTTGCCATGTCTGACTGGAGAATAACTAGGCAAGTCAGTTAAGAACAAATTCTTATTTACAATGACGGCCTACCCCGGCCAAACCCGGACGACGCTGGGCCAATTGTGCGCCGCCCTATGGGACTCCCAATCACGGCCGGATTGTGATACAGCCAGGGTCTGTAGTGATGCCTCTAGCACTGAGATGCAGTGCCTTACATAGCTAGATAATGAATGGAAGGCCATGGCTGAGACTATAAAATCACAGCCTACCTCCATAAGAAGGAAGCACCACCTAACTGGATCTCTGGACTCAAGATGTTGGTGTTTTCTTTGCCAGATAGCCCAAAAGGGCTGAACATGTCTGATAATGTGTCTTCTGTGTATGGCACTTTGGCCAGGTAGTTCAACATAGTGAATTGTATGGGAATTTTTAAGGAATATTTTAAAACTATTGGCCTAGGTCTTAAATTCAATTGTTTTGCATCAACAACATTTATTTTTCTAAAAAGTGTAGGCCAAGTTGTTTACTTGGGATCTCAATGATGGGATGGCTGGCACTGCCTTTATGTTGCTTGGACCAATGTGAGGTAGACACGATAATGATTTCCCTGTTAATCTAAGCAGTGAAGTGTAACTGGATCTGTGGACAGTTGGCTGTTGAGAAGCCCACTGTTATCACGTTACCCTGGAGACGCATGCGATCCCATTCCTAACACTGTCCCTTTGTTTTGTTATTGGAGAAGTAGGCTGTACGGACTGAACTATAGTGATAATATCCCTCTTTTAAATCAGCACACACTTTAAAGTCAAAACTAATGTCCGAATCGTTTTGGAAACTGTGTGTGTTGATCCTTTGATCTCTCTTGACTGGGGTACAAGTGGATGGCCCTCCTCCTGTTGCCATGGCCACTCTGGCCTAACAGCTGGCCTAACATACTATCATGTGGTGTTTTACATGCCGCCTCTCCTAGCAACGGGAACACAGACACAACACACACTTACATTTTGACCTAGTGGTAACACACCAAACCAAAAAGAAGCAGTTGAAAGATTGGAGTAGTGTCTTCAGTAAGGTAGTGCCATTTTTTCTTGGGGGACCTCAGACTTGGGAAAGGGAGGCTAAGCTAGGTTTAACTAGCTCATGGCCAGTGAATGTGAATTTAAGGTCAAACTCAAGGCTCTGGTTACAACTGCCTGACCCCCAGTACACAAGACTTAGAAAGCCCTTATTTTTCCATAAGAGAAACTTGTGGGTACATTCCAGTGCATTCAAACCACATGTTACAGTACTCATGTAGGCTTAAATAACGCTAAACATATGACTGCTGTGCCCGCGTGCAGCGCTAGCCCGCCATGCCTGGGAATGACGAGCGGCCCACCTCCATGTCCACCACTGGCAGCGAGGACGCCAGCAGCGACGCTGAGTCGTCGTCGGACCGCTATGACAGCATCATGTCTGCCAGTGACTTGGACTGCTCCCGCCAGAGCTTCACCAGTGACTGCTCCAGCAGCAAGCACAGCTCGCCCTCCTGTGAGTAGATGTCCTTCCTCCCTGTCTAGTAGGACGGCTTCTTGGGCTTGTCAAAATGCCACCCTAAAAGCTGCATTTTGATTTCTTACCCTTTTCCCAAAAGTGTGCACCTGCACACTTCCCGTCATTGATTTTAAAGGCATTGGATTGGTGTTATCACTTTTGGAGTAGAATGGAGAATCGGAATGCAACACTGTGTGCCCTCTCCCCACTTAGGTTGAGCTTTCAAATGCAAAAATGGCTATTCTCAACACTTGTTTTTTTGTATTTGAATGCCCCCTATTTATAGCCAGCCCGCCCAAAACTATAACACTGGATGAAGTCATGTCTTCTGCCCGGGACCTGTCCAACCTGACCCTGGCCCACGAGATCATCGTCAACCGTGACTTCCATGTGGAGCAGCCCTACCTACCTCAGAACAGGTAGCTACCTACCACCTCAAAATGGACACCCAGTGAACATGGCCATCACTTGGGCAACTCAAATGCCAATTGACAACTGATGATATTCAATTCTCCTTTTCAGTTTGGAGAAGCAAGTCAAAGATATAGTTCACAAGGCGTTCTGGGATAGCCTGGAGTCTGAGCTGAATAATGACCCACCAGAGTATGAGCACTCCATCAAACTGCTGGAGGAGATCAGAGAGGTGAGCTTTGGCCCTTTTTCCCTCTATCAAACTTGAGAAATCCATGGTTGGAAAGGTGATCTTTTCAGTAAGATGACCCTGTTGGAAGAATTTGAAAATGTATCCTTTCTAACTCCCTGAGCTGTAATAACTGACCAGCAACAGTTATGTAGTGGAATCCATTCTTTCACCTGTCCAATTGTGTTAGGTCAATGATTACTTCAAGGAATGTACGCAAGAAGGATGTATTTAAAATGGGCTAATAGCTTTTAAGATTGATATCTTCTAGCTATATATTGTTTCTTTCCTTCATTTAAAAAAAACGATTTACTATGAACAGATCCTGCTGTCGTTCCTGAGTCTGGGAGCCAATCGGCTGCGGACTCAGATCCTGGAGGTGCTGGACATGGATCTGATTCGCCAGCAGGCGGACAAGGAAGCGGTGGACATACAGGGCCTGGCCTCTTACATCGTCACCATCATGGGAAAGCTGTGCGCCCCCGTCCGCGACGACGAGGTCAAAAAGCTCCGCGAGAACCCCGACAATGTTGTGTCAATGTTCAAGTACGTTTGCGACAAATTTTGTTTACAACCCGTGTGAATATTTATTTGGCTAATTGTAGCCATCCCTATATATGGCTGGCACCCATTTGATCCTTTTAGATCTTCAAAGCTAGATGGTTGGGGTACAGATGTTGAGGCATGGGTTTGATGACGGCAAGTCACTAGGTATTTCTTCTGGAGCAGGCCAAATCCAAAGCATATGTTTTTACTGTGTTATTACATTGAACAGGGAGATCTTCCGGGTGCTGGACCTGATGAAGATGGACATGGTGAACTTCACCATCCAGAGCCTGCGGCCCGATCTGCAGAGGCAGTCAGTGGAGTACGAGAGGGCCAAGTTCCAGAGCATCGTGGAGAAGACTCCCAGTGAGTCTGCGTTGTTATTATTAACCTACTGCTCCTTTCTGATATGAATGAGGTTATAACAGGGGTTCATAACTCTGGGAACCCTAGTGGGGGGTCCGGGGGCAACCTCCCCCAGAAGAAAGAAAAAGTGTATGCTAGTTATTACAATCGTGCCATGTGAACATGACACCGCCGTTCCGCACAGGACTAAAATGAAAGATGCGCTTGGGTAATAGCCTAGTCCAGTGGTGTCAAATTCATTTTGCCCCGGAGGCTGCTTTCAGTCTTCAACGAGGTCCGAAGGGCCGCACTGAAAATTTGTTATATTTCCTCTCTGTCCAAATTTGCTAAAAGTAGTCCTCTATCCATAGTTTGGGGAATTTTTGATTCTCCCTAACAGTCTAGCTTTCGATGATTATTAACAAGCTGGACAGTCAATAAACTGTATGAATAGAGGTCCATTATCATTTCTACACAGTTTTGATTTGTTTTTAGTCATTATAAAGTATATATTGAGTTTGTTTCATGCTGGTCTTCGTTTTGCCTTTGGATCATTTCCCTGATCCTTAACAAATACAGTTGAGTCCTTAAAGGCCAGCATAGTATTCATTCATTGTTTGAACAGGGTGTGCTCCTGTGCAAGGTTTAGTTCCAGCCGGCCTTCTTCCAAAAAGAAGGCAATTAGGTGCCTGTACTGCTTTATGGTATTAGGGGATGTTTGATTTGTGGTATGTACAGCATGGGTGTGATTTCTTTACGCCATTAAATGAAAGATGACGATCACTATTAAATGCCATACAAATGACTGATGCCCTAACTTCCTCAGGTGCGTTGGACCATACCACTGAGTGGATCAAGTCCTCTCTGGAGGAGGTGCTTTTCTCCATGCCAACCATGGAGCAGCCCAACAGCCATGGGAAGGTGGGGAAAGCCCTGCCAAGTCCCCTCCTGGTCATCAACAGTGGATTCATCCGCATCCTCACCTGGGACTACCACAAGAGCCCACTGCCTGAGGTGGGTTGGGCTGTGCGTGTCTTAGTACACAGACAGTTTCAAAATCATTATTTGCTTATTCAAGACATACCTTGATTGCCATTGGATTACTCGTCTTTTGTTATTAAGAAAAGGTGACATTCAGTGTGTTTGTCAAGTGACGAAGGTGTTGATGAATGTTCACAGGGGAAATGGATGTGTTTGTGTAAAGAGGCGACAAGGATGTTGACAGGTGTTAGCTTCTGTTTCTGTGTATTATACTTGGTCAAATGAAGTTGTGGTGTGTATTTGCATATAGACTATTACCTACAATGTTTGTTTGTGTGAATTCCATATGATACAAGTGTCTGAAAGAGATACCATTGCGTTCAAACAACTTACAACCACAAGTCTATTAAATGACCATTGTCTAAAATCTAGTCTCCATGGGGCGAATCCTAACTTCCACTAATGTCAAATGTTCATTTAGTCATGCATTAATGTCAATGGGAGACTAAGTAAAAATATGGCTTAAATTGATCATTCATCCCGATATGTGATGGCCATTTGTGTGTTAAACAACCATTGTCTATAGTCTAGTCTCTCTGTGTGTGTGTGTGTGTGTTTTAACCCCCTCAGACCCTGATGACAGACGAGGTGCGTCTGCAGGAGCTCCAGCGCAGGCTCCAGCTGCTAAAGGCTGTGGCCTCCGTGCTGCTCATTGTCTACAGCGCCATCGGAGGGCCCATCTCGGGGCTGCCCGCGCTGGCCGAGCGCCTCAAAAGGATGACCAGCGTGCTCCTGGAGGGCATGCACAGCACGTAGGTTCTACATAAGATACAGATACATCAATTTCAATGTGCAAATTGAGACTGACTACTTCCTCTCCTCTCTTCCTCCACTCTGCAGGGACTTTAACCTGTCAGAGGCTCTGGGGAACGTCAGTGCTCAGATCTGCTGTGAGCTCAACAAGTCCCTGACTGAGAGGAACTACCCAGCCTTGCCCCCAGAACTCCAGGTCACCCTCAAGGGCCAGATCACCAGCATCATCCAGGAAAACAACCCTATCCGCAGTCTTGTGGGTAAGCAACACGACACCTGAGGGCCTGACATGGCTCACTAACTATTTATTTGTATATATTTCATGCAATGTTCTTAGCCAAGCACATTGTGTGAAATCTTGCTACAGTTAATTCATTGAATTGCTTGATGAGCTCACAGTTGCTACGTGCTTGTTTTTCTGACCACTCTGTTTGTTCTGTGCCTCTTCTCCGTTCCTCTCCAGAGGGAAGGGTCCAGCAGTACTTCCGGGTGCTCCTCGCCACGCCCAACTCTCACGTGAACCCGCCCCCGACGCCCGGAGGCCTGGCGCTGATCCAACCGGAGCTCACCTCCTTGGCGGTCACCTTCGTCAGCCTGGTCAACTTCAACAAGCAGGTCTACAGCCCCTTCTACATGATGATCCTCAAGACCCTGCTCTTCAGTAACGCGGCGCCTACACCGGTGGCCACCGCACCCCAGGACCCCAGCATACAGAACCCTGTGAGCTCCAACTAGGACCGCCAACCTACCTACCGAGCCAGGAGCAATACAAAGCTGGAGCTGATGACACCTTATTTGAAAATGGGGCGAAGAAAGGAAAGACTTAGCAGCTAGCTAAATCCACTCCCCCAGTGGTTGTTCTAATTCCTTGAGACTGCAATCGCCCCCCTATCCCTAACCCTCCTTCCCTTAGGCTTTAGATGAAGTAGTATCACAGCTACGTTTTGTCTAGAATGTCGGTGTACGTGCATTAGAGGTGCTTCAGGAAAATGACAACAAGCGATTGTGGTGCACGTACAAGCTTTGACTAATCCACCTTCCACTGTCTTGTATTGCGACATCCACTTTGTGACACCTGATCTGATCTGTTAGTGAGATTTTGTGTAGATTCATACCTAAAAACTGACCCTAGTGTTTTATGTGAGGAATCTTTCCCAAGGTCCTTTTTAGTTAGATTAGGGTACGTTGTGAATCTGCGTTCGCATGGAAGGGAGTGCTCGACATCCGTTGTCCTGTTATTTTGGAGAGTGTCATCGGAAAAGGGTAGAACGTTCATGAAATGCTACTGTTACAAAGAACATTTATACACATTTCATAGACTTTATGACATAAAAGGGAAAGGCCTATATATTTATAATCATATAATTGCCCATTTTTATAACATCACATTTCATAAGCTTTATGCTGTGCAGAGCAGGTTAAATAAAGTTGATCTGTAACTGTTTGTTACACGTTGAGGTTGACAAATCCAGAACATAAAATGCTATATTATTCATGCCATTAGCCTATTCATTGAAGTGCCACCATTTGAATAGAAATATGAAAACAAATGTTTTAAACTGATGTCGTCTTGTGATGACTCGCCATTAAACTGGTTAGGGCTCAGGAAATGTCATCTTGAATGAAAACAAGACACTTGTTTTAATTGTTGCTTTCCAGCATGTCGAACATGTTTAAATCACTTGAGCTAAATTAGGAGACATTTATATATATATTTATTTTTTATTTAGGGACTGATTAATTGATATTGTTATGGCATTCTGGATTCTGACCATTGACCTTTTGGAGATATATAATGCATGTTTTATTTTGTGTTTAACATTTGTTGGAAAATGTTATGTTAGCCCTTGGATAGTATTCAGTACTTTTGTTGGGCTGTTTGAATGTGTTGATTTAATGTAGTGTTTGTTTTGTTATTTTGTATCAGTGGATTTATAAAGTC
This sequence comes from Coregonus clupeaformis, assembly GCF_020615455.1. NCBI lineage: Eukaryota > Metazoa > Chordata > Actinopteri > Salmoniformes > Salmonidae > Coregonus > Coregonus clupeaformis. The sequence goes on along the minus strand of NC_059219.1, from coordinate 33,322,500 downwards.
ACTTGCTTGATATGTTCAAGGTATCAGTATTAGTTGTCCTTCTATACCTATATTTCCCTAAAAGCTATGCAACAGCTGAACATTTTATGTAATATCTATCTTTGGTTTAGATAAGTCAAGTCATGAGAGGTGCTGAAGATGGGTGTTTAGAAATGTCTAAAACTTCCCACGATGGAACTTTTTGATGCAGAATAAACATTGTATGTTGTTAGCTTTTAAAGTTCACTTGAATAAATACATTATCTTCTCATGTAATGCAGCTATAATACAATAAACTCTCAAATGCGTTACCTAATTTGTCTTGCAGTGACCTGTGTGTGGGCTTATTGAAAATAGTTGTCTACATACAGACACAACAGTCAAAGACAGTTGTAATAAGTGCAAAGGGTATAGATTACAATCAGACAAGGAATGTAAGAAGAACTCTGTGACCTGAGAAATCAGCTGCCTGACAAGTATTGTACCCCTTTTCTTCTGCAGTGGCTGGGGGGTGTATGAGTACCAATGATTCATATATATATATATATATATATATATATATATATAATATAATAATTAGTCATTTAGCAGACGCTCTTATCAAGAGTGATATATCCACCAGATGACTCCCAGGGGGCGCTGTTTTGAAGCCACCTCTCCATCTTGGCTGCCCTACGTTGTAGAAAATATTTTGGAAACTTTAGAAATGCATTTATTAATGTCTACATTTTGTTTTTGCCACATTTACTCAATTACAGACAGCTTAATGCATACTTTAAAATTATATGTGAGCTAAACATAGATATATATTTTTAAGTCCTAGTGTCTTAAAAAAAAAAAAAAAGGTTCTATATCGTGGAGCTCCGCCCCATAGGGGAGCTCTGCTCCTAGTGGTTTACCCTCTGCCCTAAGGCAGCAACAGCCTGAAGCAAAATTATGCACACACCTGCAGCCAATGGGAGCACAGGTGTCCCTATAAGAGGGGATGCCTCCCCTCAATCAGCCTCCCATTATCTTCAGCGACTGGACGACTAGACTGAAGAAGCCAAGAAGTAAGAAGACTCAGGAAGAAATCGCCGTCGATGAGCCAGCCATCGACGTCTTCTAAAATGAGCACGCCAGGAGATTTTCCACCCCCCAAAGCCCTTTTCAGGGCTCAGTGCCGATGCTTCCTCCATGGCATCTGCGGGACCCCCACGACCTTTGTTTCGTGTGTTTGGGGCCGCAGCATGCCAAGGAAGGGACCGGCAATCCCCCTAATTGCGCCTCCTGCGCCCTCCTTCCTATGAAGGTGAGGAAGCAGCGTTGGGCGTTCTTTAGGGAGGATATCCCCCTAGAGGATGTACTGTCTCTTCTCGCCTCTGCTTCAGAGGCGTCGTCGGACAGTGCTGGCTCAGGGGATGACAAGGAGAGAGACGCAGAGATGGATGTTCCAATGGAACAATCCGACCCTCTGGCGCCAACCTTCAAGACCCCCTTCCCTTTGGGGAGTGTGAGATCTGAAGGCTCCTTGTGCGATGACGACACGGGCTCTGTTACGTCAGCAGCCCTGTCCTTCGCAGCGGCCTCTCTGCGTGCGGACTTTCCCGAACTCAATCGACTTGAGATAGCGCTGCCCCCTGCTCCCCCCCATGTGGAGGTCGACATGATGGAGGGCGGCCCCTACTCTAGACCGAGAAAGGCAGCTGAGCCGATGGCTCCTGCTATGCCTTCACTCTGAAAATATGTCGAGGGCTGGTGGGATACACCCCTGGCGGCGCGTTCGCCGGCCAAAGTGTACACCCCATTCACGAGAGTGGCTGGACGTGAGTGGGCTGCTAAGGGAATCCCTAGGCTCGAGAGCGCCATGGCGGCGTATCTAGTGCCGGGTTCGAGTCCCTGGGCGGCCTCCAAGAAAGCCACCTTGCCAGCACAAAAGGACAGACTCACAGCACAGCTGGCTGAGAAGTCCTTTACGCTAGGAGCCCAGGCTGTGTCAGCGGCTAACAACATTGCCCTCCTCGCGGCCTCCCTATCCCGTCTAACAACGGGTAGGTCTGAGTTGACCAGCGAGGAGATTGAAGAGGCGTCCAGGATTTTTGGCGCTATTCTTCATTTGACACAGGCGTCGGCGATATGCGCAGGCCGGTCCATGGCCACCTCGGTGGTCATGGAACGTCACCGCTGGCTGTCAATGACAGCCATGAAGGAGACGGACAGAGCCTCGCTGCTAAACGCTCCCGTCTCTAGCGAGGGCCTCTTTGGAGTCGCCGTTAAGGAGGCGACGGAACGTTTTGGCAAGCTAGACGAAGAGAGGAAGCACCTGGCTAAACACCTGCCATTGGCAGGCAAGTTTAGCAGGGCCTCAACTAACCCGTCAACCTCTAACGCCCCCAGTAGAACTACAGGGAGGCGACGGGCCAGGCGACAGGCGCCTACCACCGACAGCAGGCGAGCGGGCTCGGCCCCCCCAGCGACGACGGTGGTGGCGACGATTCCGCCGGCGAGAGAGGTCGTCACAAAACCCTCCTGGCAACACCAGAAGGTCAGCCAGAAACGACGGCGTCAATGACGGGACGAGGGGGAGAGGACGGATGACGGCTCGGCGCTGGACGCGACAGAGCCCACTGTTCCCCCCCACCCTATTGTTCAGGGCATGGAGGGAAATGTTTATTGTTGTTATGTGAATAATAAAGAGCCCTTTTTCCATGACGCATTGCAGAGTACTTCACGTCCTATGATTTTCTCTCACCATCCTGAGTGTAGCTCAACCCACCGAGGGTGCGTAGTTGAACACACACAGGAGAGGAAAGAGGAAAAGGTAGCAAGGCGTAGCCTTAGCTCACCTAATAAAGATATTTTACTAGACTCCTAGGAGCTCTGTAGTAAAGGTCTCACATAGCAGGCAGCTGTCTCAGTCTAAGTATGACATGAAGACGCAGCCGCTAGCCGGGAATGACGCCTTGCTTCAGGCTAACGCCTCAGCCAGCGCAGTTCAGACCCGTGCGACGTTCACGGAGGGCCGGAATACTAGAGTTACAGGTGTAACCAATGTATGGGTGCCCCCGGTTAATTCAGAACGTAACAATGCCCACTGCTCTGAGTGCAGCTCACCACACCTAGAGTGTGCTGTTGAGCAACCTCATGAGACCAGTGAAAAATAGGTATTGTGGCGCCACCTTGTGGTACCAGTTAGAGACCACACTTTCCAGACTGTTGAGTACTGCAGTGGACGGATCTCATGACAAGCAGCAGTCTCAGTCAGACAATGACATGATGACGCAATTGCTATCCGGGGAGGGCGCTCTGTCTCAGGTTAATACCTCAGTCAGTGCAGCTCAAAACCGTGCTGCGTTCACGGAGGGCCGGAATACTAGAGTTACAGACGTAACTGACGTATCAAGGCCTCCGATTCTCTCAGAACGTGCGGATGTTTCCTCTCCCTTTCGAGGGGGGCCCGCCTTGGGCTATTCCACCAACCCAGTCGACACCGTCTCCATTTATCCGTTTCTATCTATTAGATATGTCTTCTAACTCTTTGGCTCGATCTGTACTCAGCGTGGCTGAAGGGAGATCTTGAGCAAGAAAGAGAGGGAAAAAGCAGGACTGTGGACATGGGTGTTCATCAGGTCCGCTTTGGTTAGGAAGACATATTCTGTTTCTATCTATTAGATATGTCTTCTAACTCTTTGGCTCGATCTGTACTCAGCGTGGCTGAAGGGAGATCTTGAGCAAGAAAGAGAGGAAAAAAGCAGGACTGTGGACATGGGTGTCCATCAGGTCCGCTTTGGTTAGGAAAACATGTTTTTTGATAGATAGGCTTTCTATCTCTCTGGCTCGATTGTACTCAGCATAGCTGAAAGGGAATCTTGAGCTAGAAGAGAGAAAAGCAGGAAGATGGACACAGGTTTCTATCAGGTCCGCTTTGGATGGAAAGCATATCTTGTGGCATGACTCTTGACTGACAGGGTCAGTACAGTAGGGGCATGTATTGAATTGACAGAATGTGAGGTCATCTATCTGATTGTTCAGTTTAGTATGACTTATATTTTGTTTCTGCCTACTAATCTCTGGGATTCCATTGAGTGAGTGAGGCGGTCTACTGGGCACATAATGTAGAGTGACACTTGGTGTCATTCCATTAGTGGTCGGTGGTGTTTTCACAGGATATTGAGGCACATCTATCTGCTAGTACAGATTAGTGTAGCTTTTATTCTGGTGATCTGCCCACTAGTCATTGGCATTGCCATTGAACTAGGTGGGGCGGGTCTTTAACCGATGACGCGGTATATTGTGACGCCCGTAGGGGTTTTTAGTTGCAGTACTGTGGTAATTGGTTGCGGCCATTGCTAGGCTTGACCTTTTCATTTTTTAATGGGAAGTGTTAGGCTCGGCAGGGAGTACATTTTGGAGCGCTACGCTCCGCCTTAGACCACTAGGAGCAGAGCTCCCCTATGGGGCGGAGCTCCACGATATAGAACGATTAGTTACCGGAGTGTAACTCCAGTTCTATGAGTGGAGCGGAGCCCCGTAGGACTTAAGGCCCTGCCGACCCTCTCTAGTCTCGCTGAAGATAATATCTCGGGAGGCTGATTGAGGGGAGGCATCCCCTCTTATAGGGACACCTGTGCTCCCATTGGCTGCAGGTGTGTGCATAATTTTGCTTCAGGCTGTTGCTGCCTTAGGGCAGAGGGTAAACCACTAGGAGCAGAGCTCCCCTATGGGGCTCCGCTCCACTCATAGAACTGGAGTTACACTCCGGTAACTAATCGTTATAATGTTGCTGTCCCCACAACAACAAATACTGTAGAATTCCATTCATTCTTATGGAGGACAGCGCCTTCTGGGGAATGTCAATAAGGCCGACCGGTGGCTTCAAAGCGTAACTGTTGAGTTATTGGGTTTATACGTCACTGGTGAGTTTTTGCGTTTCCAAGCAACGCGTCCCTCCTGAAAATTGCTGTGAGGAAATAATGGTAGCTAAAGGTACACCAAGTTATATTTATTTTCTATTAATACGAATGAACAATTATTTAGTTATTCTCCAAACTATGACAAAGTAAAGTAGTATTTGCGTTTAATTTAATATCGTTTTAAGCGCTCACTTGTCAAACAAAGTTCCAACTTCCATTGCTTGCTGGCTAGTTAGCTAATGTTAGCAGCTAGTTCGCTACAGAGCATTTCTGTAGAGACTGCACATTACAATTTAAGGGGGGAGCTACCCACTGGGCAAACACTGGTTGAATCAACATTGTTTCCACGTCATTTCAACAACAAAAAAATCTATGTGATGACGTTGAATTAACTTGGAAAACTGATTGGATTTGAAAAAAGTAACCTAAATGCAATGTTTTGTTGATTTCACGTTCCATTCAGGTTAGTTGACAACTCAGCCAAATGTAAATCAAAACTAGACGTTGAACTGACGTCTGTGCCCAGTGGGTAGCTAGATATTTGGTTCACTAAGTTACCATAAATGAAAAATGAAAGCCTGTGGATTTGAATCATAACAGGCAGCTCGTACAGAAAGCAATGTCTTTGTGTGCGCTGTGCATCATGTAGCTACAGTATGTGTATGACCCAAGAGAGGTCTGAACCTGGACCCAGGTGAGCATGCATGCCCAAAAGTGCCATGTCATGTCCTGAAACCAGAGAGTTGTTCATTCAAGCTCTTCAGACCAGTGTATACCAAGGCTTCTTTGCTCTCTATGTCAAACAGTGAGGGGATGACCGGTGGCAAAATGAAAGTGGTGGGCCATCTCTCCCGAGCGGCGGAGGCCAAACGGCGGGTGGCAGAGGGCCAGGACATGCTGTACTCCATGACCCAGATGGAGGCCTGCACCCAGGACATCCAGCAGAGATACCGCAGCATCCTGGGGCCACTGTCCCTCTTCTTCCAGTCCAGCCCCGAGGGAGAGAAGAGGGCAGGTGTGTGGGGACCTAAAGCAGGTTGAGGGAAGACAGCCAGGTGTCTTGTGTGAGGTGCTGTTGTTGATCCTTGATTGTATGCATGAGGCCTTTTGAGTTATTTGAATCAACAAAATGATGTGTATTTGCCACTGAAATTCTAAAGACTAGGTATATTTATTTACAGGACTGACCTGAAAACACAAACAGGGTCTCGATCTACATAGGCTATTTTCTCTATCCACATGCCCCACACATCTTTTACGATGCCAAAACAATTATTATTATATATTTTTTTTGAATGGAGGTGATACAGGAGAATGAAAGGTATGCGATGTCCTAGGTGTGTTGTTCCTCCCAGACAGGGTCCAGGAGGAGAGGCCAGTGTCCCCGTCGGTGTCAGAGGGGGTGAAGACCAACCCCACCTCCCTGGCCGACATGTGTCAGCAGCTGCAGCACAGGATCCAGGAACATTCCGTGCTCCACTCCACCCCTGTGGAGGATCAGCAAGCTCTGGTGAGGCACTCCATTAGGATCCAGTATACACTCTCTCTCTCTCCTAAACGTCTACTAAATGGATGGATGGTTGGATAGATAGATGGATGGAACACTGACACTGACACACACCCCTCCCCCCAAGGCGGTGGTGATGACGTCAGAGCTGGGCCTGATCTGGCAGGACCTGAAGGGGCTGATGGACGAGCCCACGCTGAACCAGGAGGAGAATAGGCAGCTGCAGGCGGAGACGTGCCAGGAGGTGCTCCGCATCTGCCAGGAGCTCTACCTCAACTACCTCCACCTGCTGGACAGGCTGAGGCACCGCGCCGTCTTCAGTGACCAGGCCAACCGCAGCCGCCTGGGAGCCCAGATGGCCATAGACTGCACCAGCCTGTGAGTGACTGGCGAGCAGGGTTTCCCCTAGCTCGATTATTTCCTAGGTGGGACGCAAAGGTCCTCAAATCAACATCTCTAGCTTCTTTAACCAAGATTTACAATTGAAACCAATGGTAGCCAAATTCTTATAGGCGAACTTGCCATCTAAGCTCGTTACTTGAATTATCAATCATCCACCTTTTGTCGATAAGTGCAAACTCACCAAGCAGCTGTAAATACAATTGATTGTTGTTATTGTTCTCGTTATTGCTAACGGTTATTATTTCTACGCAGTTTAAACGTCCACTCGATCAGACGCAGCGTAGCGGCAGGGTTCAAGGCTACGCGGAGAGCCCGGCTGAGCGCTGAGAGACCCAGAGCTGCCGGGCGCGACCTGAAGGGGACACCCGCAGCGCTGCCACGCAAACTGGACTTCAGTCTGACTCTGCAGGCCAAGGCTGGCTGCAAGAAGAGCGTTGCCATCAGACATGGCAAAAACCTTATGGAGAGGGACCTCCGAGAGGTGAGAGAGGGAGAGAGAGGGAGAGAGAGTGTGTGTTGTGTGAGGGTGGGTCGGTGGGTTTGTGGGTGTGCGGGTCTGTCTGTCTGTCTTTATGCGGTACCTACATCTTTCTGTGTGTGTGTGTGTGTGTCCATGCGTGTGAATGTGTGTGTACACTTGCTTTTCTGCTGTTCTGGTGTGTGTGTGTCTGTGTGTGGTAAAGTGACAGGGAGCTGAGATGTTCCCATCTCTCTCCCTGTCTGTCTGTCAGATGACTGAGAAGATGGGAGACATGGACCTGGAGCACGTCTATGACCTGATGCCCTGCCACCTGGAGCTGATCACCAACAAAGGCTTGCTATCTCTCTCTTTCTCTCTATCTCTCTCTCTTTCTCTCTCTCTCTGTCTGTCTGTCTCTCTTTCTCTCTCTCTCTCTCTCTCTCTCTCTCTCTCTCTCTCTCTCTCTCTCTCTCTTTCTGTCTCTCTTTCTGTCTCTCTCTCTGTCTCTCTTTCTCTTACACAGACGGGCACACACACATAGTCAAGTACACTTGTGACAATGATAAACAATTGTTTGTTAGTTGTACTAGTAGTAGTGGTGTGTGTGTGTGTGTGCGTGCGTGCGTGCGTGCGTTTAGGTGCAGCACGGGCCAGCTTGGCCAATGTTTCACAAGCAGACGAGGAACCCAGCATGTATTACCATGGCTACACCAGACTAAAGGTATTCACACCCACTCCAACTGGTCCCTGAAGATATGCATACAGGATGGTTATTATTTACAAGTCATAACTTGTATAACTCATAAGTATATATGTGTAACCTATTTTATAAGTTATAGCTTATTTTGTTATTTTTATGAGTGATCTTTTATGGAGTTATTATTGTGGGCACTCAGGGATGTAGTTCCATGCCAGACCTGCAGAGGGAGTCTCTCCTGGAGGAGCTGGAAATGGAGGCCCTGCCTTCCAGACCCCAGTCCCCCCTGGTGCTGCTGGCCACTGGGCCCTGCTCCAGCCTCGATAAGCCCATTGACCCTGCCCACGACCTCAGGAGGTGTGTGTGAGATGGAGTGTGTGTGTGTATTTTTGTGCTTATGTGTGTGTATTATGTGTGTGTGTATGTTTGTGCTTATGTGTGTGTATGTATTTTTGTGCTTGTGTGTGTGTATGTGTCTAGGTTGTTACAGGACAGAGTGATTGTGGATCAGGCCGTGACAGACCCTGACGCAGACCTCCCTCCTCTGATCAAGGCCCTGACGTGGAGAAGCTCCACCAAACTACAACAGCTCACACACACCCTGCAGGTAGGGAACACACTGCAGGTAGGGAACACACTGCAGGTAGGGAACACACTGCAGGTAGGGAACACACTGCAGGTAGGGAACACACTGCAGGTAGGGAACACACTGCAGGTAGGGAACACACTGCAGGTAGGGAACACACTGCAGGTAGGGAACACACTGCAGGTAGGGAACACACCCTGCAGGTAGGGAACACACTGCAGGTAGGGAACACACTCTGCAGGTAGGGAGCACACTCTGCAGGTAGGGAACACACTCTGCAGGTAGGGAACACACCCTGCAGGTAGGGAACACACTCTGCAGGTAGGGAACACACTCTGCAGGTAGGGAACACACTCTGCAGGTAGGGAACACACCCTGCAGGTAGGGAACACACCCTGCAGGTAGGGAACACACCCTGCAGGTAGGGAACACACTCTGCAGGTAGGGAACGCACTCTGCAGGTAGGGAACACACTGCAGGTAGGGAACACACTCTGCAGGTAGGGAACACACTCTGCAGGTAGGGAACACACACCTCTGCATTTGTAGAAATAGCACCAAACAATGCTAAAGTGGGTTAACCTTGCTGCCTGGTCTGTCATTGACTTTTGACTATGCAACTTGCATAATTACACTTCTTATCATATCCTAATTTGACTTATGTTTTATTATATGGTTTTATATTGGATGTTTTTATGCTGCACTCAAATTACCCTTCGGGGACAATAAAGTGAACTGAACTTTAAGCAACTATGTATTTCTGAAAACATGGTTAGACTTCAAGACTTGGGTTGGAATGTGCACACACACAAACACATGCACACACATTCTCTCACCATAGTATACTTCCTATATACTACTATATCCATCTCTATTCCTGTCCACTTCCAGAAACAGGAGGAGGAGGAGGAGGAGGAGAAGAGGGAGAGGTGCAGGGTGCCACTGGAGGAACCGGAGCACCCCCAGGGAGCTGTGGTGAACGTGGCCCTGTCCCACGGCTCTCTAGCCCGCACGGCCGCCGCCCGCATCTCAGACAGGGTTCTCCGCGACACCATCAACATCCACACATACCCACCTGTCTACAACTACCTCACCAAAGAGGTGGGTCACAGAGGAGGCAGAGGGTAGTCATGTTATTATTACTACTTAGCGTGAGTGACGATGATGATGATGATTATACTGTTACTATCATTATGACCCACTCTCTCTCTCTCTCCTGTTCTCTCTCTTTTTCTCTAAACAGCTTGAACTCTCCTCAGTGCGATGGCTGGATCGTAACCTGTTTGCCGGGGAAGAAATAAAGGAAGTCTATAAGGAGTTATCCAAAAGTAAATCTACACAGTATCTCAACTTCGATGAGGTGGGATATACTCTTTTACATTGCCTGTTGAATTTATTTAATTCATGAAGTATTGAAATTTCAATTCAAGAATGGAAAAATCCATTATTGAATTGGCAATTGTTGAACCAGAATTTCAATGAATTTCAATAGAATTGACCCCCAAATGATCTGTTCCTTTCCCCTATAGGACCCCATGATAGAGCCAGCCCTGACCAACATCAGATGGAGTCTGAAGAAGAAAAACCACCAGAGGTTCATCAACCCACAGCTGAAGAGACAGAACACCAACGCCACGTCCCACAGGTACTGTACCCTACGTCCCACTTGATTCAACCCCTGAACACCACTTTAACACGCTCTCTCTCATAATACAATTACTTTTCTGAAAGAGAGCTGCAGCTCTCCCAAGGTAACTCAAAGTGTGTGTGTTCGTACGTCTGTGTGTGTGTGTGTGTGTGTTTCCAGAAAGAGGACCGAGATCCCAGAGGACCAGAAGAAACCGGAGGACCAGAACTCCCGGGCCTACACGGCCTGGCTGCAGTGGTGGAAGACTGACCTCTCAGTGGAGGACTACCTCCGATACATCACCGATCAGGTCAGAGGTCACACATTCTGTAGTTACAGGAAGCAAATAGAAGAAGACATTCTAATTAATAGAAGGCAGTAAATGCATAAAATCGATTGAGTAACTAGAAGAAAATCAACCAGTTTTGTGTACAAATACATCTCAATAGACTTTTGAAATGGACCATAGGTTATGCATGTACATTTTAGACAGGGCTTGACTTATTTCTCGTGTTTTATTGTTGTTGTTTTTTAGCAGTTCTACTTTTTTGTATTGAATACTGTGCCATGTTGGGTAGGGGTTGAAAGTTAAGCATTTCACTGTAATTGAGCATTACAAATAAAACGTGAAACTTAAAATAGGTGCCGGTACTCATTTAGGGCTTGAGTACTGTTCATATTTAGGTGCCGGAACTTCGCAATATTTTCAGTCATTATTCTATGAGGTGCCGGACCACAAGCAGTAGAAAAGTCAAGGTGCCAGTACTCAGTACCAGTGTTTTTCCAGGCCCAATTCAAGCACTGGATACATGTCCAGTTATTTACATGTCCAGATATTTTAGTGGTATCAGAGAGTGATTGACTAGGACTGTGTCTGTGTAGGACTCTGACTACCTGTGGGCGGCGTTCCACCTGTACGACAGTGGCGATAGTGACGATGAGGAGGACGAGAGGAGAAGGCTGCTCCAGCTACGACGAGACGAGAGGAAGAAGTCTGTCGGTCTTACTGTCTGTCTGTCTGTCTTACTGTCTGTCTGTCTGTCTGTCTGTCTGTCTTACTGTCTGTCTGTCTGTCTTACTGTCTGTCTGTCTTACTGTCTGTCGGTCTTACTGTCTGTCGGTCTTACTGTCTGTCTTACTGTCTGTCTGTCTTACTGTCTGTCTGTCTGTCTGTCTTACTGCCTGTCTGTCTGTCTTACTGTCTGTCTGTCTTACTGTCTGTCTGTCTTACTGTCTGTCTTACTGTCTATCTGTCTTACTGTCTGTCTGTCTTACTGTCTATCTGTCTTACTGTCTGTCTGTCTGCCCCACTATTTTCATTCTTTCTTTTCCTCTTTTTTTTTTGTCATCATGTTTTTTACATTATGGGGACTGCGAGCAGCTAACAAATCAGTGTGTGTGTGTGTGGACAGGAGGCGGAGGCAGAAGATGGAGGCTCTAAAGGGTCAGAAGCAGGAGTACGTGACAGGGCTGTGGAACGTCAACGCGGTGCTGCTGGGGGGGCTGTGGAAGGAACCTGAACTGGAGGGTAACACACACACAGGCACATGCACGTGCACACACACAAACGCACATACGCACACACACACACTGTGACTTTTGACCATAGTAATGTAGTGAGACATTCAAAAGAAGGATGTTCCAGTCAAGGATTGTGAAATAAAAGGTTAAAAAAACAGTCCTGATTTAGTAGGTAATGTCGTGGCTGTTATGGAAACATGACACTTTGGCTTTGTGACACATTGGTATTAAACCTGTTTCATAGCCTATTGTTTGTTTATAGACTAATAGGTAACCTATTGTCTGTTGGTTTTTTACAGAGGAGGAAGAGAGCCCAGATGAAGAAATCACCAGCCCTAAACAGGTGTGTGTATGTGCGTGTCTTAGTACACAGATGATTTCGAAAGTATTATTTGTCTTTTGTGAAGACGTGGCACTGGCCAGCTGGCCAAATCCAGTAAATGGATACTATAAATGTCATGTAAACGGATACTATACAGTAAATGTCACGTAAATAGATATACAGCCATTGTAATACAGTCAGGTTTTATGGGTCATATAGACTGGGAGCCTTCGATCTGGGTAGTTCCCATCATCTCTCCTTCCTTGTCCCATTCCATCATCTCTCCTTCCTTGTCCCATTCCATCATCTCTCCTTCCTTGTCCCATTCCATCATCTCTCCTTCCTTGTCCCATTCCATCATCTCTCCTTCCTTGTCCCATTCCATCATCTCTCCTTCCTTGTCCCATTCCATCATCTCTCCTTCCTTGTCCCATTCCATCATCTCTCCTTCCTTGTCCCATTCCATCATCTCTCCTTCCTTGTCCCATTCCATCATCTCTCCTTCCTTGTCCCATTCCATCATCTCTCCTTCCTTGTCCCATTCCATCATCTCTCCTTCCTTGTCCCATTCCATCATCTCTCCTTCCTTGTCCCATTCCATCATCTCTCCTTCCTTGTCCCATTCCATCATCTCTACTACCTTGTCCCATTCCATCATCTCTACTTCCTTGTCCCATTAAATAGTAGGAACTAACCAGGATGTCACCAAGGTCTTCATTTTCTGTTTTCCCCATATTTTTTTTATTGAGCAGCCCTCTTGGCCAGGTTTCCCTAGTAAATTAAGTATTCTGACCTCAATGGGACTTCCTGGATGAATAAAGATTAAATAAAGAATTCATTATTTATTTTTTAAATAGTGGTCAATTCACCAATTCATGCATGGTAAATTGGTTGAATTGAAATGAGTTGAATTGACCCAATCCTAGTACTCCATGTCTGTAAGAAGGCCCAATTCCAAATGAAACTCTAGCCCCTACCCCTAGAGTTTTGGAATGGGAAGGAAAGGTATTACTTAGCAACATGGTAACATCACCACATAGCCCTAAGGCCTCTGCTATTTTAGTGGAAATATTTCCCATATTTCTTACAGCTCAATTCCTTCAGATCTACGCAAAGACTCATAACGGTTCGGGGCTGATTGGGCCCCGTTCCAAATCAAACTCTAGCTCCTACCCCTAGGGACTTTATGTAGACTTGAATTGAATAGGCCTTAACAATATGGATACTATTTCCCCCAAAACTGTTTATTTTACTAACTGTCCTCGCTCCCTGTCAGAAGGTCTATAGGAGGACAGTGACTGTGGGGAGCAAGGAGGCCAGTGGAGGGGGGGTGGTGGGGGAGGGGGACCCTGTCCAGAGCAGGCTGGAGAGGATCTGGACACTCCTCTGCCTGCCTGACGCCCACAGACTGGACATGGCCATCAAGTACAGCTCCCACGCACACAGGGACCAGCTGGAGAAGGTGTGCACAGTACACTGACACACACGCATACGATAACAAATACATACAAGTGAATGCACACTCACTGTACAAGTATCATGCCACCATCTATAGCAGGGCTGTCTAATTCTGGTCCTGGAGGGCCGAAACACTTCTGGTTTGTGTTTCTACCTGGTAGTTAATTGCACTCACCTGGTGTCCCAGGTCTGAATTAGTCCCTGAATAGAAGGAGAGGATGAAAACCAGAAGTGTTTGGACCCTCCAGGACCCACATTGAACAGCCCTGATAGAGGTTCAATCAATCAATCAATCAATTTTATTTTATATAGCCCTTCTTACATCAGCTAATATCTCGAAGTGCTGTACAGAAACCCAGCCTAAAACCCCAAACAGCTAGTAATGCAGGTGTAGAAGCACGTGAATCTGGATGAGTTGTAGGGGTTTAATGGCACAGGCAGGGAGCTCAGCCAACAGCGAGTTGCAGTAATCCAAACGGGAGATGACATCCGTGTATGTGTGTGTATTTCTACATCCGCGTGTGTGTTTCTACCTCTGTGTGTGTGTGTGTGTGTGTGTATTTCTACATCCGTGTGTGTGTGTGTGTGTGTGTATTTCTACATCTGTGTGTGTGTGTATGTGTGTTTCCTCCCAGGCCACAGCAGCATGGGAGCGCGCTGCCCGTCTCATCCAGCAGAGGGAGTCTGTGCTGGCTCGTCTGGAGCTGTTTGAGAGGGAGGCTTCTGACCCCAACCGCTTCTTCCTGCAAGGTACTGCATAATATATATCTGCTCTGGGGTGAAGTTTCCCCTCTGTGCAGATATAGGATCAGCTGTACCTCCTACCAAACCCTAACCTTAACCATTAGTGGGGGAAATGCAAAACCGACCCAAGATCAGCGTCTAGGGGAAAGTTCACTCTACTCTGACATCCCTTACATCTCCTTACCATAGGAGGCTCCTGAGGGGAGGACGGCTCATAATAATGGCCAGAACGGAGCCAATGGAATGGCATCAAACACCTGGAACCATGTGATTGATGTATTTGATACCATTCCCCCTATTCCGCTCCAGCCATTACCACGAGCCCGTCCTCTCCAATTAAGGTGACGCCAACCTCCTGTGCTCCTTACAATATTATAACATATTGCTTTTACAGCATATTGTATTGGATGATATATTGTAAGTTGTTAAATATATCATCATATTATTATTGTTATAAATAAAAGGCAGTTCATGAAATATCTAATGCCAGAGTACACCCTACTGGACAAAAAAATGAAAGCACTTGGTATTCCCAGGCAGTCTCCTATCCAAGTACTAACAGGCCCAACCCTGTTTAGCTTCCGTGATCGGGCGTATTCAGGCTAGTATGGTTGAAGGTGAAGGAACATATGTAAAGTACACTATATAAAGTGTCTCTCGCTCTATCTTTGTCTCTTTTTTTCATTCTATCTTTCTTTCCTTCCTTCCTTCCTCTCTCTCACTTTCTTTTTCTTTATCTTTCTTTCTTTCCTTCCTTCCTCTCTCTTTCTTTTCATTCTTTCATACCCCTCTCTCTCTCTCACTCTTCTTTTTCTTTCTCAGGCTACCGGGGCACCTCTCTAGCCAGGATGGATGAGTCCAAGCACCGGGGCAAACTCAACTCCCAGATCTGCTCTCTGGAGGAGGTGTTGTCTAAGATCCTCCACCACATTACAGACAGCTTCCACGACACTGTCACCTACAAGGTGAGTCAGGCCAATGGGCCATACATGAGGGGTCTATTCATTAGTGTACAGCGTAGCAAAATGTTTTACAACGGAAAACGAAAACCAGTGTTTCTTATTGGACAAATTGAGCAAGGTCCCGCCTCATTTTTGCTCGTTTGCTTCCGTTGACTTTCTAGTGAATATGACCCACTAGTGTCACTGTGCTCTCTGACATACAGTACATACAGTATGCTATGGGGGATAGAGAGAGAGAGACATGTAGGGGGGTATTCCATAAGCAGAGCTTTTAGGTTGGTGATTTACCCTCATTGAAAGAGCATTGCCGTTCCCTCACGTTCTCTGTTTCTCTCTCCCTCACTTTCTCTGTTTCTCTCTCCCTCAATTCCTCTGTTTCTCTCTCCCTCACTTTCTCTGTTTCTCTCTCCCTCACTTTCTCTATTTCTCTCTCCCTCACGTTCTCTGTTTCTTCCTCAGGCCGTGTCCGAAATCTGTCCAGTTTTGCCTACTACTTACACGTTCTCTGTTTCTTCCTCAGGCCGTGTCCAAAATCTGTCCTGTCTTGCCTACTACTTACACGTTCTCTGTTTCTTCCTCAGGCCGTGTCCAAAATCTGTCCTGTCTTGCCTACTACTTACACGTTCTCTGTTTCTTCCTCAGGCCGTGTCCAAAATCTGTCCTGTCTTGCCTACTACTTACACGTTCTCTGTTTCTTCCTCAGGCCGTGTCCAAAATCTGTCCTGTCTTGCCTACTACTTACACGTTCTCTGTTTCTTCCTCAGGCCGTGTCCAAAATCTGTCCTGTCTTGCCTACTACTTACTAAAACTGCATAATGTGTACTAGTCGTATATTCTATTTAAAACCTAATGTTTAGTAAAAACGTATGCTGTAAGCAACAAATATCGACATACTAGGCTCATACATACTGAGAAAAAGCTATGGTGAGCTCTGCGTCATTTATGTGTTGTTCGTTCATTTTGGTACAACCCGTCCCCCTTATCCCCAATAACCAGAACTTGTCAACTCATCATCAAGTCCTTCATTGATTTAATCAGGTGTATTAGTATTGGGCTAGAACAAAAGCCTGCACCCCAGAACTCTGGTGTAGCCAGACATAACTAAGCAGTTTCCTCACAGCCGTGTTTTCAACTGTCACTCTCTCTCTCCAGGGGAGGCCATACGGGGAGAAGATGCGCTGGGACCGCATCGAGATGCTCTACTGGCTGCAGCAGGAGCGCAGGGTCCAGGCTCTGGAGAGGGTGGTGGAGGGGAGAGGCTCTCTCCCCACCAGACTGCCCCCCCTCAACCCCAACCTTCGGCTGTACCCGGGCACCCACCCCACCCCCCAAGGACACACCCCGACCCTCAGCCAGAGACCCCACCCTCACACAAAGACACAGCCGCTCCAACCCAACCCAGCCGAGCTCAGTGTATCCAGTATAAGTTTCAACGTTGTAAGCAAATGAATAAAATGCTTGGGAAATTGTTTGTATGCACTGCTTGGAAGGAAATATTAAATTTGATCATTATTATGTATTCATATTATGTATAATGTATTATCATTATCACTTGTCAAGTAAAGGTATGAACATGATTGGATAATATATATATACAGTATATGCACAACTAGTAGGTTCATATGACATTGGCAACATTTGATATGGTCTATTTTGTCATTAATCATTTATATTATTTTGTTCCGAGTGTGGCAGAAACATGCAACGCTAAGTGCCATGACACAAGGCACGCTGTTTGCTCTATCAGTCTATTTTGGGCCACAGTTAAGTGTCTTATCAGAATTACCAAGTCTAATACTGAAGATACTGCGCTAGTACTGCAGGCGTGTACAATAAACAACAAAGCAGTCACTTATCACTAGGCACCATGCTCCCATCTGCCCAGTTACAATCAAGGGTGCATTATCACACCCTCTCACGTGAGCGCGAGACGCCACCGCATTGGTCATTTCAGACCGGGGAAGTTGTTTCTGTTGTAATTCAGGAAGAACCCAACTCATTTCAAAAATAGGTTGGGATTTATTTGTCAAAGTTACATTATTTAAAAAAGGAAATTATTATAATCCTGAGCACTATCGTGTGTGGATAGCGAGCAAATAGATTCACGTGAGTAGTAGTATTTCCTTTGTTACATTTCCTTACAACTTGGGCAGGTCTTATTAGGAGGGAAGTGTGTGCCACCTTCAGTTAAAAAGTGTTGTTCCTATCTGTTGTTTTTATAAACAAAATGTTTGTCTGCATGTGAAAATAATAAACTTATAAATAGCGTTTGTAATGCATACTATATAGCCTACTACAGACAGCTGCTGTGTAGTTTTGGGAATGTCGGCTAGTTACAATGTGCTGTGTCCCACAGCTGTCAAATTAGACAGTAACGTTATAGCTAACTACCAAGTGCACAGTTAGCTAGTTATACGCCAGTCAGCTACTGTATTTTATATATAGTTAGTAAAAATATATAACTTTCAAATAACTTGTAACCTGACTGACTGACAAAAGCCTACAATCAATGTTCACACTAGAGAGGAAATTTGCTAGGTAACTCCCTGACGTTTAATCATCGCAATATCTGGCAAGTCAGTGCACGCAGACTGAATGGAGGGGATGGATAACGAAAGTAGACTCAATTCTTGTTTTTATGTTACAAATTAGATGGTGAGGTCAGTCAAAGACTCTTATTCCATTCTCAACCACAGTCATGGAGAAAAAAGTCACCTGTCCCACTTACGAAAAAAGATTGCAGTCAGAGTGCAGTATAACTGCAGTATGCTGCAAATACTGCCTCCAAAATATCACAGTCAACCGCAGTTACTGCACTTTTACTGCAGTTTCAAAACTGCAAGCTTTTTCAAAGTATTTCATGGTACTGTATTATTACAAGGAACGTCTTTATACTGTATATCCACCTTATCAGTTTCCAGTCAGGAGTCACACTAAGGCAGCTGTGCTAGTAGTAGTACTGTCCTTGCGCTGGTCCACGGTGTTACGTGCAGCTTGAGCCTTCCTTCAACAGATTATTGTTCAATAAAGCTCAAGCCGCAGGTAGCACCCTGGATCAGAGCTAGTACTGCCCATACTACATCCATCCATGCAACTTCCTTTCCCAGCAGTTCCCATCACCTGCCAATCAATCAC
This sequence comes from Coregonus clupeaformis, assembly GCF_020615455.1. Classification (NCBI taxonomy): domain Eukaryota; kingdom Metazoa; phylum Chordata; class Actinopteri; order Salmoniformes; family Salmonidae; genus Coregonus; species Coregonus clupeaformis. The sequence continues at coordinate 33,304,209 of NC_059219.1, read as the reverse complement.
CATTCCTGCCCAGCCGTCCCACCTGTGTGGGAGAGGCTGTATGTGTGGTTGGACCTGTTCCGGCCCATTGGCATGGCGATGATGGAGGAAGGGGCGCGGAGCTGCCTGCTTCAGTCACGCTCCAGCCTGGAGCAGGACATCAGGGCCTCCTACCTGATGGATCACATGATCAGCGATGGCGTGCTGACTGGGGACGAGGAGGAGAGGATCAGGAGCAAGGTGGGGTGAGGAGGTGGGGGAGTACAGTAGCACCCTTTTCATACACTTTCCTATGTCCATAGTGGTGATTAAGTGCATAAAGGTGTTTGTTTGGAATCGGGCCCACAACCAACTTTCACATTACCAAGCTGAGCCAAACCGACCGCACTGTGCTGGCTCAGATAGTTTCTGTTCACATTGACCTTTCCAGCATGGTTCCAGCAACTATTGGGCTCCCGAGTGGCGCAGTGGTCTAAGGCACTGCATCGCAGTGCTTGAGGCGTCACTACAGACCCCCTGGTTCGATTCCAGGCTGTATCACAACCGGCCGTGATTGGGAGTCCCATAGGGCGGCGCACAATTGGCCCAGCGTCGTCCGGGTTTGGCCAGTGTAAAATATGGTGGATGCGTAACCAGGCCAGCTCAGTACAGCTTGGCTCGGCTCTGTAGTGGGAAAACCTATAAGTGGCTGGGTGCCTGATTCCAAACAAACACCCTCATAAGAGAGAGGGGGAGAGGGAAAGAGAGAAAGCGAAAGAGACAGAGAGGAGAGAGGTAAAGTCAGAGAGATTGCAGGGCTTTTTAAAGACTTACCACTACGGACATCTGAAAGGACTGCATCGGTGTAAGAAAAGCAATAAAGTAGTTTCAAAATTCACGTTGTCTCTCTCCATCGTCCAGCCCACCAGGAGAGAGCAGGCTGCGGCCCTGCTGGAGCTGCTCCTGAGGAAGGATAACCAGGCCTACATCTCCTTCTACAACGCCCTGGTCCGCGAGAGCTACGGAGACCTGGCCAGCCTGCTCCACAACAGCCTGCCCCTGGTCTCCCCCGAGGCCGAGAAGAGCTTCTCAGACGCGGGCACCCGCTATGGTGAGCTGCCCCCCAGGGTGGAGGATGGAGAATACCAGGAGACTAGGACAGTCTAAGATGTGCCCTGCTTTTCTGATACAGGGAAAGAATATGCATTGGAGCTCTGTGTGTGTGTGTGTGTGTGTGTGGGTATCTATGTGTATGTGAGCGCACCTCTCTGTCTCTCTGCTGTGTTTGACACCTCTGTTTATTCTATTGGCAACATACTGCATAGATATAATGACGTCTTTGCTGTATTCCCCTGTTCCAGTCCAGACGGTGCTGAGTGAGGGCGGCGTGCCCCAGAGACCCGTGGTGTTTGTGAGCCGGCCAGCCCTGGTGAACCGGGTCAGGGAGAAGCTCTACCGATTGCAGAAGGAGCCCGGCTGGGTCACTGTGTTCGGCATGGCCGGCTCCGGCAAGTCTGTCTTGGCTGCGGAGGCAGTCCGAGACCACGCACTCATCACAGGTAGGAGGCTCCGAGGTGAAGTTTCCCCTAGTTACAGACCTAGGATCAGTTTTCCCTCTCCCATTCCTAACCAAACCCATTAATGGGGAAAATGTAAAACTGACCCAAGATACATTTCAGGAGGGGGGGTTAATACATGTGGAGGAGGCTCTTTTTCTCTCTGTCTGCATTCACTTTTTCTCTGTTCGTTATCGCATTGGTCTCTTGACTGTATTCTCTCTCCGTTTGTCTCTCTCTCTCTCTCACTCTCTCTCTCACACACACACACACACACACACACACACACACACACACACACTGGTCCTTCTGACACCCTCCCCCCAGAGTGTTTTCCAGGAGGAGTCCACTGGCTGTCCATAGGCCAGCTGGACCGGGCTGACCTGCTTGTGAGGATCCAGTCGCTGTGTTTCCGCCTGGAGCAGCAGTGCCAGGAGCAAGACCCCTCGTCCTCCCTCCACCGGCCTCCTGGCTCTCTGGAGGAGGCCAAGGAGCGCCTACGCTTCCTCATGCTCCGTCGTTACCCCAGGTCAGTCCCCCAGGGTTGAAGTGTATTATTGTGTTGCACGGTCGCATCACGCCATTCTTATGAACGTTCTCTTGTGGACTTCTACACGGAGGCTGTTAATGATGAGTAGAACGTTCAGTTGGACCTCATAGAAGTTTCAGTTCTGGAGTGACTAGCATGGAAGCCATGATCAGAGGGGTATATTGTGTTTATTGTATGACATTAATTCAACTCCAATTCATGTCATATGATTTAGATGTGTTTGTGTGTCCAGGTCGTTGCTGATACTGGATGACATCTGGGACAACTCGGTGCTCAAGGCCTTTGACATCCAGTGTCGAGTACTGCTCACCACCCGAGACAGAAGCCTAGCCGACTGTGTCAGTGGTGTGTATGATAAAAACACTGATATTAATACTAATATTACTACAGTACTACTGATAATGATAATGATGACTTCATTTATAGAACACTTCTTAAACATTACGCTCAATGCACCTGCTCAAATTGTGCATATGTGTGTGTGCACTCATGCGTTTGTGTGTGTGTGTATGTGTGTGTGTGTGTGTGTGTGTGTGTGTCCAGGTTCTAAGTCTGAGGTGGCAGTGGAGAGTGGTCTGGAGGAGGATCAGGCCTTGGAGATCCTCGCCCTGTATGTCAACGGGAAACCCCAGAGACTCCCAGAACAGGCCCGCAGCATTGTCAGAGAGTGCAAAGGTACACACACACACACATATGGAGCGATAGTGTCAACAGAAATTTTATTGAATTAAATGAAAATTCCATTCAGGTTTACAATAAAATGTCAATTTATTTCACATATTCAAGGGAAATATAGTATTATATTTTCTTATGAATGATTTGGGAAGCATTATGTAGTGTGACCAAAAACATTGATAGAAATAATGAACAGATCATAAATAGAGAACAAGATAACTAGCTAATTAAACATAAAATATAACAGCAACTTGGCGTACTGTAATAGTATGGATAGAATATACTACATTATACAACGGGTGGGTCTAATCCTGAATGCTGATTGGTTAAAACCGCATTCCAGCCGGTGTCTATTCCACAAGTTACCACCGGCTAAATCTATGACGTTAAAATGCCTATTTCCTATGTTCCATCTGACTGCACAATCCACTGTCTCATCAGCCCAGCCAGACTATTTATAAACTTGATCTCTACTATAAAAAAGCATCTAGACATGATCTCACATTTCTTTTAGACTAACATTTAGTTTTCAACAGCGGATATTTGTATAAACCTTGCTGTCTGTCTCTCCGACATTTGCAACATTGTTTCCCATACATAGTAATGAACGTGTCAGGAGTCGGGAGTAGACAGACAGGCAGCGTTTCTCAGCCAGTCGAAATCATGAATCAGCTGGCATCATTTTTATGGATATGTACAAAGAAATGTAAATTGAAAAAAGGTAAAATAAAACAAAGTGCAGCTAGTTTGCAGTCTTTCCAGGTTCAGTTTTTACATTTACATTTACATTATTTAGCAGACGCTCTTATCCAGAGCGACTTACAGTTAGTGAGTGCATACATCATTTTTTATACTGGCCCCCCATGGGAATCGAACCCACATCCCTGGCGTTGCAAACGCCATGCTCTACCAACTGAGCTACATCCCTGCCGGTCATTCCCTCCCCTACCCTGGACGACGCTGAGCCAACTGTGCGCCGCCCCATGGGTCTCCCGGTCGCGGCCGGCTACGACAGAGCCTGGATGCGAACCAGGATCTCTAGTGGCACAGCTAGCACTGCGATGCAGTGCCTTAGACCACTGCGCCACTCGGGAGATTAGTGATTAGTGAGATTTTAGTGATTGTGTTAGTTGTGTTGTTGGCTCCCCTGAACAACAATGTCCTGACAAGAGAGCACATTTTCTATGCCAGGCGAAATCGCGCCTCATTAGCTCATTGTTATGGATGTATCCAAGTAAATGTCACTAGAAAACAGCTTAAACAAATGCAAATGCAGCTACTGTTGTTATTCTGGCTGCACTGTTTGAAGTGACTGTAAATTAGCCGTAGTTGGCTAGCTAGCAAGCAAGGGATGAGAACGTTGCCAGCCAGTATGGCTATGGAACATTTAGAACGAACGACTGGGTCGCGTCCATAGATACAGAACAAAAAGACTAAACGACTGGTTTACGTCTCTGGCAACCGAACCGATAGAACAAATGACCAGCCGGCTTGGGTAGCAACCCTAGATTTGTGTCGGGACTATATCTTGTGGAAGAATGAAATAGTATGAATAAATGAATCAAAATAATGTTTTTAATGAAGATATGTAAATCATTATTTGAATATGTTGGTAACCCGTTGTATAAAAGTAATAATGCCCCTTCGAAGCCGGTGTTTGGAGGATATATTGGCACGGTTTGCCGGCCCTCGACTTCGTCTTGGGCCTACCAACACCCATGCCAATATATCCTCCAAACACCGGCTTCGAGGGCATTATCACTTAATTATGATATTTAGTAATGGTTCATGATAAATGAATGCAATGTGAGATGAGTAGGGAATAATGAATTATAGCTGGCACGTGGCAACTTCTATTCAAAGCTCTTCCTTATTTTTCGGGCCCCTTTTTTCTCTCTTTCTGTCATTCTTTTTATTCTGTAGTTTGTGGAAGACCTTTCCATCTGGCTGCTCTTTCCATCTCAGTTTGAAGTTCCCAGTCATCCCATTGGCCTTCATTTTCTCCTTTATCTGAGGAACAGAACCAGCCTTTATGCCCTGAACACCTAATCTTACTGAAGGTTTATTTATTAATACACTGTAGGATTAACCCATTTGCATTACACATTTAATTATGGCAGCTACAGTGAGGGAAACAAGTATTTGATCCTCTGCTGATTTTGTACGTTTGCCCACTGACAAAGAAATGATCAGTCTATAATTTTAATGGTAGGTTTATTTGAACAGTGAGAGACAGAATAACAACAAAAAAATCCAGAAAAACACATGTCAAAAATGTTATAAATTGATTTGCATTTGAATGAGGGAAATACATATTTGACCCCTCTGCAAAACATGACTTAGTACTTGGTGGCAAAACCCTTGTTGGCAATCACAGAGGTCAGATGTTTCTTGTAGTTTGCCACCAGGTTTGCACACATCTCAGGAGGGATTTTGTCCCACTCCTCTTTGCAGATCTTCTCCAAGTCATTAAGGTTTCGAGCCTGACGTTTGGCAACTCGAACCTTCAGCTCCCTCCACAGATTTTCTATTGGATTAAGGTCTGGAGACTGGCTAGGCCACTCCAGGACCTTAATGTGCTTCTTCTTGAGCCACTCCTTTGTTGCCTTGGCCTTGTGTTTTGGGTCATTGTCATGCTGAAATACCCATCCACGACCCATTTTCAATGCCCTGGCTGAGGGAAGGAGGTTCTCACCCAAGATTAGACGGTACATGGCCCCGTCCATCATCCCTTTGATGCGGTGAAGTTGTCCTGTCCCCTTAGCAGAAAAGCACCCCCAAAGCATAATGTTTCCACCTCCATGTTTGACGGTGGGGATGGTGTTCTTGGGATCATAGGCAGCATTCCTCCTCCTCCAAACACGGCGAGTTGAGATGATGCCAAAGAGCTCGATTTTGGTTTCATCTGACCGCAACACTTTCACCCAGTTCTCCTCTGAATCATTCAGATGTTCATTGGCAAACTTCAGACAGGCATGTATATGTGCTTTATTGAGCAGGGGGACCTTGCGGGCGCTGCAGGATTTCAGTCCTTCACGGCGTAGTGTGTTACCAATTGTTTTCTTGGTGACTATGGTCCCAGCTGCCTTGAGATCATTGACAAGATCCTCCCGTGTAGTTCTGGGCTGATTCCTCACCGTTCTCATGATCATTGCAACTCCACGAGGTGAGATCTTGCATGGAGCCCCAGGCCGAGGGAGATTGACAGTTCTTTTGTGTTTCTTCCATTTGCGAATAATCGCACCAACTGTTGTCACCTTCTCACCAAGCTGCTTTGGCGATGGTCTTGTAGCCCATTCCAGCCTTATGTAGGTCTACAATCTTGTCCCTGACATCCTTGGAGAGCTCTTTGGTCTTGGCCATGGTGGAGAGTTTGGAATCTGATTGATTGCTTCTGTGGACAGGTGTCTTTTATACAGGTAACAAACTGAGATTAGGAGCACTCCCTTTAAGAGTGTGCTCCTAATCTCAGCTCGTTACCTGTATAAAAGACACCTGGGAGCCAGAAGTCTTTCTGATTGAGAGGGGGTCAAATACTTATTTCCCTCATTAAAATGCAAATCAATTTATAACATTTTTGACATGCGTTTTTCTGGATTTTGTTGTTGTTATTCTATCTCTCACTGTTCAAATAAACCTACCATTAAAATTCTAGACTGATAATGTCTTTGTCAGTGGGCAAATGTACAAAATCAGCAGGGGATCAAATACTTTTTTCCTTCACTGTATATGCTTCCATATGTAGGTACCTGCACTCTTACGGTTTGAAAGGTTTATCATTACTTGGAGATTTCTCTTAACGTAAGGAGCAGTGGACTGTACTTGTTCATTGTAAATAAGAATTTATTCTTAACCCTTTACACTCGTGGGAAATGGGGCTTTATGGATAGGGCTAAATTGAAATGTTTCTAACAGAATAAATATGAATAGCATGGTAGAAATTGAAAGGGAACAATTTTGAGATTATGGGAAAATGATTTGACCAAAGTTGAGGACACAACAGTTCACCTGATACAAGACTGAATCCAAACATTACACTGTTGATTTTATGTGCATTTTACATTTACTGTACTTTTCACCGCATTTGTTATTAGCAAAATCTGAAAATACTCTGGATGCATCCAGTAGCATGATTACAATATTCCTGGAAAATGTGGGGTAGGTGCAACATAAAACAAAAAAACGACAAGGGTTTGAGTGAGAGGACTAACTGGGGTCTCCAAGTGGCCACACTCCTTTCCAAAGTGTGCACAGTTCCTAAGTCATTCAATGCACTTTTATGACTCAAAGAAGTCTTCAAATATAAGGTGCTTATTTTTTTTTAGCTCTCCTAGCGGTGCCGTTGCGGAACTAGAGCAAGCAAACTTGTAGTTGTTTTGTTTGGAACGCAACCCTGCATCCCACCATCACACAATTACTGTTGTTGTTTACGCAATCCAAAAACGGCCCATTTTATAAGTCGCAATCTGGGTCAGGTGGGCATCAAATCTGCCACTTTCAACCCGCAAACGGGTACGAGTGTAAAGGGTTAACTGACATACGTGGTTAAATGAAGGTAAACATCTATAAATGAAGAGGGTGAGACTCACCTGCTGTAAAATGGCCTCCCTCACCTCAGCATCATTCAGGTCCATGTTTGGGTCTGGGGTCATCCTCACTCTCACTACCTGTATCTTCTTGACTGTTGGGGATCTTGGTTCTAACACATACACAGATATAACCCTTCTCAGCAGGGAATGAATTGGAAATTCAAACCACCAATTGAAATAATTCATAATTGTATAATAGCGGGCAATTCTATAATGTTACCTAATCATGGTAATTTAGCTTTGGGGACCTCAATGTCGAAAGACATGGTCAAGGTAGTCAAATTAAACTCCACAAAATGCAAACTCATGATGCAGGGGAGTTGGTTATGTACACAGTTAAGATGAACAGTCACCATTACATACAAGAAGATAATGTCACATATTTAAATCTGTGTGGACAGTTATTCCAAAGCAACCGCCCATTTAACGAGATGAGTTTGGTGGCACAATAAGGGATCTTAACTTACCACCGTAGCAAACGAAGGGATATTTCATCAGACATTCCCTGTCTATCCATCGGCCTGAGGGACTGCGATTCCATGCAGCGCAGCGCTTGTTACCCATGTCAGTATTATTCGCTTCTCCATCGCCCCAGTATCGGAACGAGGAGTTACTCTGGTCCGACCACTCCCAGGTGTCTTTGAACAGGCCGATCCACACGTTGCTACCGTTGGCCACTTTACAGATCTCTTGGTTCTCATTCTGGTTCCTCACACTGGCCAGGTCTGTGTGGTTCTCTCTGCAGTAGCGCTGAGCCTCCCTCCAGGTCATTGGCTCTTTGACTATTACGAAGCTACCAGCTGGAGACTTAGTCTCTATGGGGACAAATGCAACCAGCAGAGTTTGGATCAGCTCTTGTGAATTCATAAACCTTTGGAAATCATAAGCTTGGAATTGACAATCAATTTTAAAGACAAACGTTGAAACCTTTGATAACCACACAGTAATCTGTTACTTGGCCAACTTGTGTGTATGTGCTGCTGGTGGCCTCGATGGTGTTACCAGGTTAGTGTGTTTTAACTAGAATACATGTAGTATGTAACTCACTGTCGTAGCACACTAGCTGTTTTCGATCAGTGCAGGGATAGTCGTGCCATTTCTTTCCAGAACTGGACACGCCACCACAATCTTCATTCAAATTTTCTGGCTGGCCTTCTTCCCAAAACTCCTTAAACTCAGTCTGTCCCTCACTATAGTAGTCTATGTCTGCCAGAGACCATTGCCACTTAAAATACAGTCCCTTCTTCAGTCCTATCCACACTGCTCCATCATAACCGCTGTCTATAGTCGAGTGGTTCAGTCTGTTCATGTCCTCCATGTTGTCTACGGTGGCCAGGTCCGTGTACTTCTCTCTGCAGTACCTCTGCGCTCCAGTCCAGTTTTTAGGGTCCCTTACATAGTGATACTGACAGGAGGAGAGTGTGAAGAGCCCTGTGAAAAAGTGCATTGTCATCTCAAGGGCAGCAACATCAATAATATCTACCCTTCTACCCATAGGCCGCAATATCAATAGTCAAGTTGATCATCTAAAAGTTAATAGCAGAACAAATCATGGTATTACTATTTCTTAAACTACTACTGTTCACATTTTAACTCAATATCTAAAAGTATTGCACTTTGGCACTTTTTTGTTACAGCCCAAAACTATCACACCAGATTCAACTTCTCAAGAGCTTGATGGTTAATTGATTATTTGTGATAGTGTTGGGTTGGAACACAAATGTGCTGGCTGCAGTTATGCAATCGTAAATACATTGTAATAATATATATATATATATATATTAAATATCATAATAAAGACACTGACCTGAGAAAAACACAATCAGCACTTTCTTCTCCATGACAAAAGATTCATAAAAAATATACCAATATTTTCAACTAGCTGTCTTCATCAGGTCTTGACCTGGTGTACTGTCGATCCTCTGCATTCAGCTGTACCTTTCTCTGTAGGGCAGCGCTATTTCTCTCTAAGAACAATGGGTTTCACAATACACAGTACACCTATTCATATGTCTTTATATAGCTTGCTTTGTTTGGTGGTTATGTTCAGCTCTCTCTTACCAGCAGGGCATCAGTCAAATGAGTATGAGACTGTTAGCCCGACGTGTTTTGTTTCAGTCAAATACTGATAGTCAAATTAGTCTGAGCATAGACCTTATTGCCTAATGATGACCCACTGAAAATTCTGTTAACCTTCAACGACTTGCAGAATTCCATTCTAAATCATGAAATTCAATTTCAAGTATTGAAATTTAAATTCAATACATTAAATAATTAAATGTATCAAAACGATTAAATACTAATTCCATTTCTGTTACATCTAAAAAATATAAATAAAATAAAACTCTTGGCACAATCAACCAGCCTGCCTAAACCCCTCCTCTACCATCCTCTCTTCCCAAGGCTCCCCCTTGGTGGTGTCCCTAATCGGGGCCCTGCTGCGGGAGTTCCCGGACCGCTGGGCCTACTACCTGCGCACGCTCCAGCAGAAGAAGTTCAAGCGTATCCGTAAGTCGTCTTCGTATGACTACGATGCCCTTGACCAGGCCATGGCTGCCAGCATCCAGGTCCTGTCTGAGGAACACAGGGAGCTGTACATTGACCTCACCGTGCTGGAGAAGGACGTCAAAGTACCTGCCAAGGTCAGACTGGCCGGGGGGATTATGCTTAGGTTGGATTCGGCTAGGCTTGGTTAGGTCAGGTTAGGCTAAACTAAGCTAGGCTAAGCTAGGCTAGGTAGGGTTGGATTCGTCTAGGCTTGGTCAGGTGAGGCTCAACTAAGCTAGGCTAAGCTAGGCTACAGTAGGTTAGGGCAAGGCTATCCCACACCTTCAGTCTTCAATGGAACGGCCAAAAAGTATTCACAACCCATCAAGACATTGTGAGCTGTCCTTGTGGAAAGAAGGAGGGAATAAGGTAATAAGAGATCAGAAAAGATGATGAAACTGGTAATTTTTTGTCTCTGTCTCTAAATCTAAGCCTGTTCTTCCATCAAAGGAGGCTGCTGAGGGGAGGACGGCTCAAAATAATGTCTGGAATGGTATCAAACACATGGAAACGTGTTTGATGAGTTCGATACCATTCCATTTATAGCGTTCCAGACATTACTATGAGCCAGTCCTCCCCAATTAAGGTGCCACCAACCTCCTGTGTCCTCCATGTTCCTCTGCCTGCAGGTTCTGTCGGTTCTGTGGGATCTAGAACCGGAGGAGGTGGAGGACGTTCTCCAAGACTTTGTGAACAAGTCCCTACTGTTCCGTGACTGTCACCACCGGCCCTACCTCTACTACCTCCACGACCTCCAGCTGGACTTCCTGGCTGAGATGAACCGCTCTGGTCTAGAGGTGGGTCTCAAACACTCCAACCAGTGGAGGCTGCTGAGGGGAGGACGACTCATAATAATGTCCAGAATGGAGTCAATGGAATGGTGTTCCATTCCATTCACTCCATTCCAGCCATTACACTCCATTCCAGCCATTATTATGAGCCGTCCTACCCTCAGCAGCCTCCATGGGTTGGAGTGTTTACATAGGGTTGATATGTATGCTGGTGGCCATTTTGAAATGTATCTAAAGTTTGATGTTTGCCAACTTTTGTCTGTAAGTATTCTGTTGATTGTGTTGCTCAAATGTTTTAGAATGACTGAATATTTTCTGAAATCAAATATAACGAAATTGATTCTTCTAGAGAATCAATGTACATGGAACTTGGAAAAACAAGACAGTCGCTTAAAAAATGAATCAGTTAGACTCATATCTTCTATGCCCTACATTATTGGGGCGTCGATCTACTGTAATATGGTATGTTTTTTAACAAGCGTGTGTGTTCCAGAGCCTCCACTCTAAGGTTGTGCGTCAGTACCAGCAGTGCTACAGCCAGGGTCCCCCCACCTCAGGAGATGAAGAGTGCCTCTACTGGTTCAGATTCCTCACCTACCACATGGCCAAGGCCAACCTCACACAGGTACGCACACGCGCACACACAAACACACACATCTAAATCAAATCAACGTTTTTTTTGGATGCGTACACAGTTTAGTAGATGTTATAGTGGGTGCAGGGAAATGCTGATGTTACTAGCTCCTACCACTGCAGTAAAATGTCAAACAAGTAGACAAATAATCAAAAACTCAATTTAATTAACAACCCAAATAACACTGTATCAGAGCTGGTGTGTTTGTGTGTGTTGTGTGTGAGTGAGTCTATCTTGGCCTCTTACTACAGGAGATGGTGTGACGGCTGTTCAACAGTCTGATGGTCTGGAGATCAAGGCACGACTCAGTATGATGGAGGCCTTCGCCAGACAAGCACAAGTCGCTAATGTATTTTTTCTCTCTCTCTACCTCTTTCTCTCTTGCTCTATATTTCCCTCTCTCATTCTCGCTTTTTCTTTTTCTGTTACCCTTACACCCCTCCTTTCCTTCTCTCCCCTCCTCCCCCCTCTCTCCATGTAGGAGTTGTACTCTCTGATGTTCTCTCTGGACTGGGTCAGAACTAAAGCTCAGATTATGGGACCTGCTCATCTCATCAATGACTATGTGGAGTACGGCGCCATACTGGACAAAGAGGTCAGGATTTGATCAACACCAAGTTCACTGAGGAACTTAATGTGTACCCTGTTTTATCATAATTTGAGGAACTTAATGTGTACCCTGTTTTATCATCATTTGATATGGTTTTCAAATCTTGTGGTTGGTATCAATTCCTCGTAAGTCAATGGCGGCAGGTAGCCTAGAGGTTAAGAGCATTGGGCCAGTAACCAAAGCATCGCTGGTTTGAATCCCTGAGGCGACTAGGTGAAACATCTGTCCATGTGCCCTTGAGCAAGGTACTTAACCCTAATTGCTCCTGTAAGTCACTCTGGATAAGAGCGTCTGCTAAATGACTAAAATGTAAAAATGTAAATGCAACAGTTGCTTGTTTCATGCTTGTGAATACAATTGTTGTGTCCCAATAATCTCTCCTTTCTCCCAAAGTTTTCACTTGTTCAATTCCCCTCATGGTATTGAAAGGAAATGACCGTTGAATGTAAACTCCCCCCAGCCTATGCCTACACCAATCCAATGCTTTTATATTTGTGTAGTGAAGGAGATGGACATATTATTGGGACGCACGCCGATTGTCACATCCTCACTGTGAGTCTCTCTTTATGGTCCCCCCAGAACAGCGAGGTGCGGGGCCACTTCCAGGAGTTCCTGTCTCTGAATGGCCACCAGTTGGAGCAGCGTCCGTTCCCTGACGTAGTGCAGCTGGCCCTGTCCCAGCCAGACTCCTCCGAGGTGTACCGCCAGGCCCTGCTGCAGGCGCAGGAGAGGGCCACCAGAGGGGGACTCTACCTTGACTGGGTGTAAGTAGTATCTATCTATCTATCAATCAATCAATCAAATGTTATTTATAAAGCCCTTTTTACATCAGCAGATGTCACAAAGTGCTATACAGAAATCCAGCCTAAAACCCAAACAACAAGCAATGCAGAAGTATAGTAGGCCTATACACACTGCTCATGTGCTTATAAACGTACTCACTACTTCATCTGGATGTACAGTATTAACCCCTAGCCCCTACCTCTTACTCCCTAGCCCCTATGCATTACATTCACCAGTCAACCATACCCTAACCATAGAGTTGACTTTGTGTCGCACTTACCACAAAGCCTGTTTTAGCGTAGTGTCAGTGGCACTGCCCATGCTAAAACAGAAGCCATTGTAAATGCAAAGACGTGCCCTCTATCCAACTCTATGACCCTAACTCTATTGTTTTGGTCTCGTTCCCTAACGTTCAACTTCCTCTAACATCCCCTCATGCTCACATTCTCTAAGTCATCTATGGTTGTGGTTTGTTCCAGGAACAAGAGTAGTCTTAAGAGTCTGTCTCGTCTGGTGGTCCAGCCCCACCAGGGATCCATCTACTCTGCCTGCTTCTCCCACGACGGCACCAAGATCGCCTCCTGTGGCTCCAGCAAGACACTGCGAGTAAGACACACACATTCTTTTTAAATCAATCTTCACCCACTGTATCTCCCACACATCCCAGTGTGTGTGTGAGTGTGTGTGTGTGTGTATCAGTGTGTGTCCTCTATAAACTCTGCCCTGTGTGTGTCTTCAGGTGTTTAAGAGCACCTCTGGGGAGAAGCTGCTGGAGATCCAGGCCCATGACGATGAGGTGCTCTGCTGCGCCTTCTCCCCCGATGATCGTCTCCTAGCAACCTGCTCCAGCGATAGGAAGGTCAAGGTATGGTGTGTAACCCTCCCCTCTGACAGACAGATGGACATTCAAACTTTGAACAGACTTCAGACAGACTTGACTGACAACCCGACTTCAACAGACGGAAGTCATTAGTCTGACTCTAATCTTTGTTGTGTGGAAAGCAAAGAAAAGAGAGAGTTGTATATCTGTGTAACTATGGTATCTGTGTTGTGTGCCAGGTGTGGAAAGCAAAGAAAAGAGAGAGTTGTATATCTGTGTAACTACACTATCTGTGTTGTGTGGAAAGCAAAGAAAAGAGAGAGTTGTATATCTGTGTAACTACACTATCTGTGTTGTGTGCCAGGTGTGGAAAGCAAAGAAAAGAGAGAGTTGTACAGTTGAAGTTTACATACACCTTAGCCAAATACATTTAAACCCAGTTTTTCACAATTCCTGACATTTAATCCTAGTATAAATTCCCTGTCTTAGGTCAGTTAGGATCACCACTTTATTTTAAGAATGTGAAATGTCAGAATAATAGTAGAGAGAATGATTTATTTCAGCTTTTATTTCTTTCATCACATTCCCAGTGGGTCAGAAGTTTACATACACTCAATTAGTATTTGGTAGCATTGCCTTTCAATTGTTTAACTTGGGTCAAACATTTCGGGTAGCCTTCCACAAGCTTCCCACCATAAATTGGGTGAATTTTGGCCCATTCCTCCTGACAGAGCTGGTGTAACTGAGTCAGGTTTGTAGGCCTCCTTGCTCACACATGCTTTTTCAGTTCTGCCCACACATTTTCTATAGGATTGAGGTCAGGGCTTTGTGATGGCCATTCCAATACCTTGACTTTGTTGTCCTTAAGCCATTTTGCCACAACATTGGAAGTAAGCTTGGGGTCATTGTCCATTTGGAAGACTCATTTGCGACCAAGCTTTAACTTCCTGACTGATGTCTTGAGATGTTGCTTCAATATATCCACATAATTTTCCTTCCTCATGATGCCATCTATTTTGTGAAGTGCACCAGTCCCTCCTGCAGCAAAGCACCCCCACATCATGATGCTGCCACCCCCGTGCTTCACGGTTGGGATGGTGTTCTTCGGCTTGCAAGCAACCCCCTTTTTCCTCCAAACATAACGATGGTCATTATGGCCAAACAGTTCTATTTTTGTTTCATCAGACCAGAGGACATTTCTCCAAAAAGAACGATCTTTGTCCCGAAGTGCAGTTGCAAACCGTAGTCTGGCTTTTTTATGGCGGTCTTGGAGCAGTGGCTTCTTCCTTGCTGAGCGGCCTTTCAGGTTATGTCGATATAGGACTTGTTTTACTGTGGATATAGAAACTTTTGTACCTGTTTCCTCCAGCATCTTCACAAGGTCCTTTGCTGTTGTTCTGGGATTGATTTGCACTTTTCGCACCAAAGTACGTTCATCTCTAGGAGACAGAACGCGTCTCCTTCCTGAGCGGTATGATGGCTGCGTGGTCCAATGGTGTTTATACTTGCGTACTATTGTTTGTACAGATGAACGTGGTACCTTCAGGCGTTTGGAAATTGCTCCCAAGGATGAACCAGACTTGTGGAGATCTACAAAAAAAAATCTGTTATTTTTCTGAGGTCTTGGCTGATATCTTTTGATTTTCCCATGATGTCAAGCAAAGAGGCACTGAGTTTGAAGGTAGGCCTTGAAATACATCCACAGGTACACCTCCAATTGACTCAAATGATGTCAATTAGCCTATCAGAAGCTTCTAAAGCCATGACATCATTTTCTGGAATTTTCCAAGCTGTTTAGGCACAGTCAACTTAGTGTATGTAAACTTCTGACCCACTGGAATTGTGATGCAGTGAATTATAAGTGAAATAATCTGTCTGTAAACAATTGTTGGAAAAATTACTTGTGTCATGCACAAAGTAATGTCCTAACCGACTTGCCAAAACTATAGTTTGTTAACAAGAAATTTGTGGAGTGGTTGAAAAACGAGTTTTAATGACTCCAACCTAAGTGTATATAAACTTCCGACTTCAACTGTATATCTGTGTAACTACACTATCTGTGTTGTGTGCCAGGTTTGGAGAAAAAAAAAGAGAGAGAGTTGTATATCTGTGTAACTACACTATCTGTGTGGTGTGCCAGGTGTGGAACGTGGAGCGTGGGACTCTGATGAGGGTGTTTGAGGACGAACACGAGGAGCAGGTCAACCACTGTCAGTTCACCAACACACGCCGACGCCTCCTACTGGCCACCTGCTCCAACGACAAGTTCATGAACACCAAGGTGAGCCTGTGTGTGTGCTCATGCTTGTGTCTGTGGTCTGTCTATAGTGTGCCTGTGGTGTGCCTGTGGTGTGCCTGTGGTGTGCCTGTGGTGTGCCTGTGGTGTGTGTGTGCCTGTCCCTGTGTGTGTTGGGTGTGTTGTGTGTGAGTGTGTGTGTGCCTGTCCCTGTTGTGTGTGTGTGTGTGTGATTTAAAAACCATGAAGTAGGCCTAGATGTTGTTCTCACATTTTTTGCACTCTGGTTATAAGATCTATCATGCTCTCTCTCCCTCTCCCTCTCTCTCTCTCTCTCTCTCTCTATGCATCTCCCCCTCTCTCTCTCTCTCTCTCTCTATGCATCTCCCCCTCCCTCTCTCTCTCTCTCTCTCTCTCTCCTCTCCCTCTCCCTCTCTCTCTCTCTATGCATCTCCCCCCTCCCTCTCTCTCCCTCTCCCTCTCTCTCTCTCTCTCTCTCTCTCTCTCTCTCTCTCTCTCTCTCTCTCTCTCTCTCCCTCTGCACCCCCTCTCTCTCTCTCTCTCTCTCTCTATCTCTCTCTCTATGCATCTCCCCCCCCTCTCTCTCTCTATCTACCCCCTCTCTCTCTCTCTCTCTCTCTCTCTATGCATCTCCCCTCTCTCTCTCTCTCTCTCTCTCATGCATCTCCCCCTCTCTCTCTCTCTCTCTCTCTCTATGCATCTCCCCCCCTCTCTCTCTCTCTGTCTCTCTCTCTCTCTCTGCATCTCCCCCTCTCTCTCTCTCCCTTCTCTCTCTCTCATCCTCTCTCTCTCTCTCTCACTCTCTCTATGCATCTCCCCCCTCTCTCTCTCTCTCTCTCCTCTCTCTCTCTCTATCTCTCTCTCTATGCATCCCCCCTCCCTCTCTCTCTCTCTCTCTCTCTCTCTCTCTCTCCTCTCTCTCTCTCTCTCTCTCTCTCTCTCTCTCTCTCTCTCTCTCTCTGCACCCCCTCTCTCTCTCTACTCTCTCTCTCTATGCATCTCCCCCTCTCTCTCTCTCTATCTACCCCCCCTCTCTCTCTATCTCTCTCTCTCTGCATCTCCCCCCCTCTCTCTCTCTCTCTCTCTCTATGCATCTCCCCCTCTCTCTCTATCTCTCTCTCTCTATGCATCTCCCCCCTCTCTCTCTCTCTGTCTCTCTCTCTCTCTCTGCATCTCCCCCCCTCTCTCTCTCTCCCTCTCTCTCTCTATGCATCTCCCCCCTCTCTCTCTCTCTCACTCTCTCTATGCATCTCCCCCCCTCTCTCCCTCTCTCTCTCTCTATCTCTCTCTCTATGCATCCCCCCTCTCTCTCTCTCTCCCTCTCTCTCTCTCTCTATGTATCTCCCCCCTCCCTCTCTCTCTCTCCCTCTCTCTCTCTCTATGCATCTCCCACCCTCTCTCTCTCTCTCTAGCTGTGGAACCTCAATAAACCCTCCTCTCAGAACACCATGTTTGGTCATTTGGAGCCTGTCAATCACTGCTGTTTCTCCCCTGATGATGCCCACCTCTCCACCTCTTCCAGTGACGGAACCCTGAAGGTGGGAGGGGCATAGTCACCACCTATGGCTTTGTGTGTTTGTATTAGCAAATGTAGATAAAGGCTTTTCATTTAGGTGTAGACTACTAGAATGTATTGAAACATATTAATTGTACGTACCTGTGCATGAGGGTGTGTGTGTGTGTGTGTGAGGATGTGTGTGTGTGTACGTGTTTCTGTGCATGTATGTGTACGTGCATGTCTGCGTGCCTACCTGTGTGTATGTGTGTGTACATGCGTGTGTTCATGTGTGTGTGCTTGCGTGTGTGTTTCAGCTGTGGGAGGTGTCCTCGGCCAATGAGTGGAAGTCCATAGATGTGGCGGACATGTTCCCGGAGCAGAGTGAGCAGACGGAGGTCATGGTGAAGTGCAGCACCTGGTCAGCAGACGGCAGGAGCATCATCTGTGCTGCCAGGAACGCAGTCTTTGTGAGTGGGATGTGTTTGTGTGTCTGTGTGTGTTGAGTAAACCTCTGCTCTGCTCCATGGGGCCGTGGCGTGGGCACATGGACTGAGGGGTGGTCCCCTGGCGGAGCTCCATGACTCGGACCAGATTTGTTTAGCATGTTGCGATTCATCAGAGTAGGAGCTGGCAGAAAGTTGAATGGACTTTGGTAACTGGGATACATGAGCTAATGCTCATTCTATGGCTAATACTACACTGAACAAAAATATTAACGCAACATGCAACAATTTCAAAGATTTTACTGAGTTACAGTTCATAGAAGGAAATCAGACAATTGAAATAAATTAATTAGGCCTTAATCTATGGATTTCACATGACTGGGACTATAGATATAGGAATACAGATACCTTTAAAAAAAGAAAAAGTAGGGGCGTGGATCAGAAAACCAGTCAGTATCTGATGTGACCACCATTTGCCTCAGGCAGCACGACACATTTACATTACATTTACGTCATTTAGCAGACGCTCTTATCCAGAGCGACTTACAAATTGACACATCTCCTTTGCATAGAATTGATCAGGCTGTTGATTGTGGCATGTGGAATGTTGTTGGTGGCTGGATTATCTTGACAAAGGAGAAATAGTCACTAACAGGGATGTAAACACATTTGTGCACATACATTTAGAGAAATAAGCTTTTTGTGCATATGGACAATTTCGGGGATCTTTTATTTCAGCTCATGAAACATGGGACCAACACTTTGCATGTTGCGTTTATTTTTGTTCAGTGTATTTTAGCTGGTGCCACTAGCTGGCACTGCTAACCAATACAGCTGGCACTTATTTCTGTAGCTGTGCGCTACTTCTAGCTTGGAGGTTAGTGCTGCTGTTGCTAATGCTAGTTAGTAGGTTTCAATGGACTCCTCTACTGTGTTTGTGTGTGTAGCTGATATCAGTGCCACATCTAGGCCTACATTTTACTCAACAGCATTGGGCCTTGTCTGACCGACAAAACAACTTTCACACACACAAACCTTTTGATGCTAAGAAATGATTTTTTTTATTGATAAAATGTCCAAAGAAATTAAGAACTAAGTGTAGAAAATAGTGAAGAGTGAAAATAAGAACCCACAAGGGGTTTCAACAAGCTAGCTGCCATCCGCTACACCAACACTGGTTCTTCTTTTTTTATTCCCCTCCATCGGAACTTTCTTTTCAGTACTCTGGTTCTTATCACCAGAGGCAATAATGGACAGACCTGAAAGGAGGCGAGAGAGGTCAACTTAATAGGTACCTTTCAAAAGGCAGTGATGACCCAAGATTCTATGGTGATGATAGTGTATGTGGTTATCTCTAATTCCTGGCCATCCCGTCTTCAGTCAGCTGTTTGTTCCACACAAACAAATAAAACACATTTATGACGGTTATTTTTATTTTCATGACGGTCTTCATCCATAATCGTCGGTTACACGATTATA